>NC_074717.1:48309532-48536009 GCF_947242115.1 Biomphalaria glabrata
TCTTCAAATTAAGTAAGCATCAATCTATTGTAAAGCCATGTTAAACATGTGTGTTTTTAATTTACAATAGTTGTATAGTATCTTACTTATCTGAAGCTGGTAATACAATTCAGGTGTTAGTTTTTGTGTAACAGTAATAAGGCATGACCATGTCTGACTTGCAGTGTTCTATTGCTTTATATGGGTGCACATTTCTTTAATTTTTTTTTCATTTGCTTTGAATTAGAGAATTTATTTAATAATTCTCTATACCTCTCTATGTCTTAAGTTTTGACTTGTTTGATTTTTTCCTTTTCTCCAGGAACAGTTTAATGAAACAGATGGATCTCCAAAACTGAAGATGAAAGAAAAGAGAGACAAATCATATCCTTGATCTAGGGACTGAGACTTGATTATGTAGTCAGCTGGGGCTTAATTATTTAGTCTTTATGGTAAATACTTTCTGGTCTTAAAGTTTCTAGTAATCATTTCATTGCTAGATACATGAGTGAGGTGTGTATATTAAACATTTCAATTGGGAATTAAACATTTCAATTGGGAAAGGTAGAAAAAAAATCCAGTCACTTTTAAAAAAAACATAAAAATCAGTTGGTCCTTCTCATGTTTGAATTCAATAGTTTGTAATAATGGCAGTTTAACTTTAAAATAGTCATTATGTTCATCCATCCCGGTGGGACTACAGCCCTTGGAGGGCCCTGACCTACTATAGCACATCTTTTCATTCTGATCTATCCTGCTGTTCTAGATCTGCCTCTACATTGTCAAGCCACTGTACTGTGGCCTACCTTTGAGGTGCCTGCTTTTTGTTTGTTTTGTGAACAATCTTTGCTGCTTCTCTGTTCTCTGACATTCTTTCAAGGTGACCTGCCCAGCGTAATCTGTTCCTTTTTATTTCCGTCATTATGGAGGGGGGTCTTGGTATATTAGTGATCATATTACTAATTAGAGCCTAGTAATAGATAATGTTGCCTCTTAGTACTTAAGTTAGTAGTCTGATTGAAAGTGTATAATTTCCTTAACTTCTTCTCACATGTTCCAAAAAAACAGAAAAAATAAAACCAGTTTGATCTGGATGTTTCCAGACTGCAGTCTCTTGTTGACTATTGTTAGTTGGATGGCAAATGTGCAGCTTTTTAAACCTTTTTTTTTCCTTTTGAAACATTGATTTATATATTTCTCAAACATTTTTAGATAGTAACATATGTTGATCTGTAGATCTAGTGTGGGTGAATGTGTGATATCATGTACATTAGACTCTGGCCATTCAGTTGGTTCTGTAAAATTACAAAGTGACACTTTTTTTTTCTTGATATTGTTGACTTATGAATTAGAACTCAGGCTTTTGTTGAAACAGATCTGCCTTCTGGTCAAATTATATTGAGTCATTTCTCCAGGTTCAAAACAGTTCAACTTATGGACCAAGGTGTTGAGTTGATCGTTTCACTTGTTCAATTGAAATCCTATCCAGTCCTAGTTCAAAGTCTTAGTGTTAGTGGCTAGCATTGCTTCCAGTCCTGTGGGATCTACTGGAAGTGAACTCTTAAATATGACCATTTTTGCTTTACACACAGATTTCATGTATTTATGTTTGCTTCAAATTAAGGGTCTAAGTGACCTCGGTTGACTATGTTGATCATTGAATAAATGAACTGACATGTCCTTAGATTATAGTTTTGCTTGTTAATATATTTTCTTGTGTTGAATAGATTAAGTTTTAAGTTAAGAAATACTGAGATTGTTTCATAATTTCTCAGCCAGCACATTACAATGAGGGATGTACTGCACTAATCTAAATACTTTGTAACTACATCTCAGTTTGAAAGAAAATCAATAATTATAAACTAGTTCTGAAATTACACATTTGAAACCAAAAGAAAATTCAAGACAAGTCGAAGCGGGCGAAAAAGAACCTTAAGTGATAACAGCTGAACCATTGTTATGTCTGCTGAATGTAACATTATATGTAGGTCACAGCTGGGACTGTGTAGCTGTTATGTGAAATACTGAAACTTCATACTCAAAAAGCCTTATTAACTCACCAATATAAGTAACTGGCACCAAAAGGGCGCATTAGCAGAACTACAGGCAACTGAATATAAAAGACTATAGCTGCAATCTCACTGCTCAAACAAGGCATGATAGAGGCTGTTCTTTTTAGCTACATCATCTGCAAGTTTCATTAGCCCCCTTTTTTTTGTACCACCAAAGAGCATCTAGTCTCCTAGAAATGTTTTTTATTACTATTTCAGCTTCATCGGGCATCTGATAATACTTGTACTCTGCCAAGTTGCTTCCCTTTAATATTATCCTATTTACTGCTGCAGTCCATGTTGTTGTTTTTTTTTAGAAGTTTTTGCCTTTTGATTCAGCCCCACATCTCTGTTTTCAACAGACATCAAACAGGTTCTTGTCTTAACCACTGTTAGCAACTACTGGCAATACAGAAAATGAAAAATACAGAAACTTAGCCTATAATACATATGGGATCTGATATAAAACACTAGCGATATGGTCAAGAATCTAATGGAGACCACTGGCCTATATTAGAATACACAAACGATCCATATTTCATACAGAAATGAATAACGAACAACGTTTAGAAGAAAATGTGCGAAAACGCAAAATTACTTAAACTTGGGAAATGTTTTCTGTGCATTGATGTATGAACATAGATATGAAACTAAGTAAGGGCAGTCACTACTGCGTACTAAATATTTGGTTTACGGCAATACTGTACATTCTATAATATCGAGGTGGTCCACGTTTGATCCTGGTCCATATTGCAAGCCTCTCCTATAAGTGATGAACTAACAACATAACTACTATATTTCGTAGAGGATTCGCTGTAGAAAGAACAGCAATTCAATATAAGGTTGCGCTTGTAGGCTATAGGCCTACATTGAGATTCTGTGGTCTACCAGCCAATTACTAGCCTTTGGGTGACCCATGCGTCACAATCCCCCTCTCGACCTTGCTGGTGAAATTCAATGGAACGCTTCGAGTTACATTTGGCACCAACCCAGTTGTTATAATTGACACTCCCAACTTATGGGGCTTCACTCCTGATTTTTCCTTGACGTTGCTTCCTGAAGCCTTCTTTACCGCAAGCCAACCCGGGGGAGGGGTGTATTTTATCTTATAAAATACAGACTCTACTTCAAATAGATGATTACGCCCTACGCGTGTCCCTAGGCCAATGAAGTCATGTTTGAAGTCGAGTATGGCTACCACTCTCCTAGATGCAAAGGATCTAAACCTAGGTCTATAATCAAATCATGCACATGGTATAGAATTTTAATGAAGTATTTTAGGGTTTCACTCTTATAAATACAGTATCGAGGTATCGTGCCTTATCTTATATAATACAGACGTTACTTCAAAAAAACAAGATGATTACGTTCTACGCGTCATGCATGTAGTCAATGACCTAAATTCTGCCAAGTCACTGGTTTTCCTGGCTAGCTCAGGCAACCCATTCCATGCTCTAATAGCACTAGGGTACTCGTACTATTGGTGGTAATTATCTGCCTCAAGCAAAGACAAGTTGTAGTCGTACGCCAGTAGTCTGTTGACCTGAGAGTTGTTACAAGTCTAGTAACTAAGTAGGCCAGTAGTCTGTCGACCTGAGAGTTGTTACAAGTCTAGTAACTAAGTAGGCCAGTAGCCTGTTGACCTGAGAGTTGTTACAAGTCTAGTAACTAAGTAGGCCAGTAGTCTGTCGACCTGAGAGTTGTTACAAGTCTAGTAACTAAGTAGGCCAGTAGCCTGTTGACCTGAGAGTTGTTACAAGTCTAGTAACTAAGTAGGCCAGTAGTCTGTCGACCTGAGAGTTGTTACAAGTCTAGTAACTAATTAGGCCAGTAGTCTGTCGACCTGAGAGTTGTTACAAGTCTAGTAACTGAGTAGGCCAGTAGTCTGTCGACCTGAGAGTTGTTACAAGTCTAGTAACTAAGTAGGCCAGTAGTATGTCGACCTGAGAGTTGTTACAAGTCTAGTAACTAAGTAGGCCAGTAGTCTGTCGACCTGAGAGTTGTTAAAAGTCTAGTAACTAAGTAGGCCAGTAGTCTGTCGACCTGAGAGTTGTTAGAAGTCTAGTAACTAAGTAGGCTAGTAGTCTGTCGACCTGAGAGTTGTTAGAAGTCTAGTAACTAAGTAGGCCAGTAGTCTGTCGACCTGAGAGTTGTTAGAAGTCTAGTAACTAAGTAGGCCAGTAGTCTGTCGACCTGAGAGTTGTTACAAGTCTAGTAACAAAGTAGACTAATAGTCTGTCGACCGAAGAGTTGTTAGAAGTCTAGTAACTAAGTAGGCCTGTAGTCGGTCGACCTGAGAGTTGTTACAAGTCTAGTAACTAAGTAGGCCAGTAGTATGTCGACCTGAGAGTTGTTAGAAGTCTAGTAACTAAGTAGGCCAGTAGTCTGTTGACCTGAGAGTTGTTACAAGTCTAGTAACTAAGTAGGCCAGTAGTCTGTTGACCTGAGAGTTGTTACAAGTCTAGTAACTAAGTAGGCCAGTAGTCTGTCGACCTGAGAGTTGTTACAAGTCTAGTAACTAAGTAGGCCAGTAGTCTGTTGACCTGAGAGTTGTTACAAGTCTAGTAACTAAGTAGGCCAGTAGTATGTCGACCTGAGAGTTGTTAGAAGTCTAGTAACTAAGTAGGCCAGTAGTCTGTTGACCTGAGAGTTGTTAGAAGTCTAGTAACTAAGTAGGCCAGTAGTCTGTTGACCTGAGAGTTGTTACAAGTCTAGTAACTAAGTAGGCTATAGGGCCTATAGTAGTATGTCGACCTGAGAGTTGTTACAAGTCTAGTAACTAAGTAGGCTAGTAGTCGGTCGACCTGAGAGTTGTTACAAGTCTAGTAACTAAGTAGGCTATAGGGCCTATAGTAGTATGTCGACCTGAGAGTTGTTACAAGTCTAGTAACTAAGTAGGCTAGTAGTCGGTCGACCTGAGAGTTGTTACAAGTCTAGTAATTAAGTAGGCTAGTAGTCGGTCGACCTGAGAGTTGTTACAAGTCTAATAACTAAGTAGGCTAGTAGTCGGTCGACCTGAGAGTTGTAAGAAGATTTTAGAAAAGTAGCGATGTAAAGAGAAGTGATTAGGTCACAGTAGAAGTCACGCGAGAAGCAATTATAAAAGTCTGTATGAAGTAATTGACTAGTTTTATGTGTTGAAATTGATGTGCTCGTCTTTAATAGTAGTTAAGTATCTGGGCAACAAGCTGCTAAGAACATGTAGATTTCATTTCACATCAAGACATATTTCATTGTCTATTTCATAGACAAGATATTTCGGGTGTTCATGGGCGCCCGCAGGATTTTTTTAAGGGGGATGCAAGTTGCCACCTATGGCTCAAAGTCGTAGCTTCAATTTCCCCCCCCCCCCCGAGCATATTAAAGAAAAGAACTGGTGTCCCCTCGCCCCCCCCCCCACCTATACGATATTAATTTCACTGTAAATACATGGCGCTTTAGACGTAAACATCTTCTTTTTTTAAGTAACGTCTGTATGATATAAGATAAGTAGATAAATACTTGTTTCATGCTCTTGCATCGTTTTAGGATGGAAACAAAACAGGTTGAACTGAGCATTAGTATTGCTTGACAAGAGAGACGTTAACGAAGAAACTAACGAATCCAGATACGGAATGTAAAGCAGTGTTCTTTAATAATCCCAAAATCCAAACTTTTGCTTGGTGTGTCTGTCGACTACAAATTATCGGCAGCACTAATTCATTACATAGTTTGTCTGCCAATAGTCTCGCCTTCCACAAGATGCCATCCCTGAAGTGTTCCTAACCATGGTCAGTTTGGTTTTTGATTATGCAATTAATGTGGACGGGCCTGCCATTGAGAGAGGTTCTAAACAAGGCAATAAAAAAAGGGAGGAATGGAGAAAGACGGTTGACAAATCTTGCCTGGTGCCCCAACGGTCCAACAGACTAAGGGATAGGTAAAGGTAAAGAAATTAATGTGACTGCTGGTGTGCTTTTGAGCGGCCACTTATGCTAAGATGGACAGACTGCAACGTACAACACGGAAACTGGTTCAAGAACAGATGAATAATTGATTACAATTAAAACACACATCAGAAGCACACGAGAAGCAGGCACTGATTACACATAAAGCAGTTTGTCTGGTTTCACTTATAGTAGGCCTAACTATTTTAAAATGCACCAAACATGTTGTTTTGTTTGTTCGTAAAATGTTTTACATGTTTCGGATGTTCATTCAGAGTTGAAGATAATTACTTCCTAGTCCAAACCTCCCGCAGGGAGATGGGAGCGTGCAGGGTTTGAACCCTTGACCATCGATAAATCTGAACGACAATCCAGCGCGCAAACCGCACGACCAGGCAGCCATCCAATTCAAAGATCTTCTCAAATTGACAGCTGACTAGAATTTTTCCTCCAAGACAAAAAGAAAATAACATTTTATCATATTCTAGGCCTTTACTAAATATAATGATAGCTATAATTATGTGCAAATGAACAAAAAATCGTCACGACTACGTGCTATAGAATTTTGAATTGCAAGCCCATAATAAAGCGTGTATGGTCGGACATGAACTACAGATTACCTTATTCCAGTTTATTACAATTATATAGATTATTCTCATAAACTTTATTTCAAGTGAAATCATTACATGCTAAGTTGCTTCGTATCAGAAGTTAATTGATTTGAAGGTGTAAAAAACATGACTTTTCTCTCGCGCGCTTAAAGATTGCACGAAACAGGAAAGGCTCGAAATTAACTATTAAACAATTTACAGCCCAGACACCAGAACATAACATCTGGCATAGGTTTCTGTCACATACTCGTTTGAGATTCAATGTGACATGAAGTGAGTTAATAGTCATTTGACTATCTCGTGCCTTATTTGCGAAGAAATAAGTGGTCTGTATTTGACCACGGGGTGAAAACCTCAGTTACCTTTTGGACTCTTGAGAGTAAGGAGATGTATGTATGTATTGTGTAAGAGATACGAGATGTAATATAAATGGGTTCTAAGTGATGTATTTCCATGGCTGGAGTTGCCAAGTTATTATGCACTATTTTATTATGATTATTAAACGTTTTGTCTGTTGAAACGATATTGCTTCTAAATATATGTGTTGTGGTCAAATTACTCAGTGAACATAGTGGCACTATGCAACAACAAAATTGATCAGGATAAAGTTATTTAATGTTTGCACAAGGAACATTCTAACAAGGCCAGAAGAGGCCCTAATGCTATACAAATAAACATTCGCGTTATCAGCAAATGTCAAAGATATAACAGTTTCGAAACAGCTTATGGGCCTGATGTAATTAGAAGAAAAAGGGAACATTTTTGAACCCCAAACCCCCCCCTGGCTACGCCTATGCCCAGTAGCGGCCTTAGGGGTTGGCAAGTGGGACAACCTCCCCGTAGGCCCCGCGATTGGAGATTCCCTTGACACTGTCAGCTTCGAAAACCTGAACAGTTCTCATATATACTCAATATCTTTGGAAATCTTTCCAGGCATCTTTATAATACCAAATACTAATTCTATGTAAGCTCTTAACATGACATAAACTTCAGCAGCACGAGGTTTCTGTACATCCCGTTAAGTGTGTGACTTTGTGGTTGGATTTAGCTCTGAGAATGTCAAATGGTAGCACAACGAATAACGTGATGCAAGAAAAATTAGAAAAGTAAAACTGCTGTAGCGCGCAGTCTGGACAAAAATTCTAGCGATTGTACAGTACCTTTAATAAAACAACACCGCATATCATGGGAGAACAGAGAAACAAACGAACAACGGTGATAGCCGAAGTCGACCCAACCATGCAAGTACATCTTCGAAGAATTAGGAACGCCGAGGCTCACGGCCATTACATCGGGCATAGGATTCAAAACGAGCATATGAACATTATGGCATCAGAAGTAAAAGGGAACATTATTGATAAAATCAAACTTGCAAAATATTTTCCCGTCATTATTGACTACACACCTGATGCTAGCCACAAAGAGCTGATGTCCCCTATATTGAGTTTTTTGGACGTATCCTAATGTTGACAACTTAACAGGAAAGTTTTGTCATGGCGCTTCTTGCTGCGCTGGTGAACTTTGGTCAGGACATCGCCGATTGTCGTGTCCAGGGATACAAATACAATGGTGTAAACTTGAAGGGAAAACACCAAGGAGTCCAAGCACACATTATTCTTATCAACAAATGACCTTTTGCGCTCATCTTGCGGCGGCCATAATCTTAACCTTCAGAGTGTTAAGCAGAAATATTATTATGTAGTTTGTTGATTGTTCATGAACAATGTCTTAATCATTAGTTACGTTGATTAAACTTTAAGGCAAAATCTTTCATAAAGTACATTATGTAATGTAGTCAAACGGCCAATAGTACAGTACATACGTAAGGTACTATGTTTTGTAGCAAAAATAAGACCTACAGCATTAGAGGCGGACGAGACATTAGCGTGATGTGGTATGGATATATAGCCTACACTTACGGCTTAGGGCCCCGCGAACTGCTAAGGCCGCCTCTGCCCATGCCTCCTTCAGTGAAGTCCAGTAGGGCGTCGGCGCCGTAGGCGTCATTATCCCGTGGATGGTTAGAAAGGCTTTTATCCAACCACCAGGCCTGGACATGGGGCTCTTCACCCCTGTCCTGTCTGAGGCCTCCAGAGTGTCGAAGTCCGACAGCCATCAACAAATACAAGGCAGGACTATTACAGTAGGCCTACATACGCAAGTATCTTTTTTCCATAAATTGTGAGAAGTTACCTTCCAGGAGCTTCTTGTAAACCAGAAGACCACGGAAAATCTGTTATAAGTTATAAAATGGTTTCGTTTTAATAATTTACACCTAGGATTAGAGTGGGTTCTATGACAGTGCGTGGCTCACTGCGGTCGCATAGGTTGCAGTGACCTAAGGCAGGCTCTGAAAAATATCGGCGTATGCTACTCATTGTAAGCTTTTTTTCTTTTTTTTTTACATAAATTAATTACCCTTTTTAACATCGTTTACCGTAATTTCAAAATACAGCAAGAGAAATAAATAAATAGAAATCGCTATATGACAAGCGTGAGAGACATAAAACGCTTCGGCTTGTGATAGCTACATATAAAGAGGCTCCAGGTTCTCAACATCGGACTCAATCAGAGTTGGGCTTACTGAGCAACTAAAAGCATTACTGAAAACATTTCACCTGGATACCTCCCCCACCCCCACCCCCTATTATATATATACTGATCCTGAAAACAGATTGGACCATAGTGCTCTGAGCATGCTATAAGCATGAAAAATGCTCTTTATGAAAACAAAAACTATTTAAAATAATATGGAATCTGGTCTAGCAATTCATAAAAGCTATTTTTTTAAATTTTTAATCCTGATCTTGTCGTATAAAATACAGAGGTAGGTACTTCACAAAAAAAAGTATTTACTCAGAGAATGTAATAATTCATAATTCAGTGACAATGAAAAGTAACATCTATTTAGCATACACAAAAAATTGATTGCAATAAATCTTTAAAAAAAAAGAACTATTTTATTGTGGTCTAAATTATTTTGTCTAATATTAATACAATCTGTACATAATGGGTGTTTCTCATTTCTAGTTGGCATCACTTAATAATGCCAAAATTATTTTTGATAAACAAATCTGGATTTGTTTTTGGCCAGGAAGAGACAACAAGGAATGTCGCGATAAATAATTTTTGACGCTCACATTCATGATTACCATGTTTTTATTTTAAAAACTCGATTCTTTGACAGTAAAGTATATCTACTTCAGTTAACTGGATATCGACGAGCGGTACCTGTTGAAAAAGGTTTGAAAAGCACTGATCTAGATCTGGATCTACTGGGTAATAGTTGAAAGCAATCGTATATTTACTCAATTCTTTATCACTTAGCCGAAATTCGTATGTATAGTTTTGTATATAAATAACAAAATGGCGAGTGTTTTGCTTTCACACTCACAGCATTCGCAGGTTGAAACTTTAAAGAGGCGTAAGAAACAAAATAAAATTCTAAAAAAAATAAATAAACTAAAAATCCTTTTGTCTGTTCGCGAACATCTATCTTTATCGGATGAAGCAACACGGGTAAATGTCTTAGTCTTAATAGTATAAACTGTTCTAGAGTAGAGTCTAGATCTAGCTAGTCATAAATTCTAGTAGTAAAATCTACTCTAGATGATAGATCTATTCTAAGTAAATCTAGTAGTTGTAACTCTAGTTTCTATTCTAGTTAACGATGATTTTACCGTAAGTAGATCTAGACGTCTAGATAGATTATCATATCTAGATCTAGTGGATAGTCTATGACTATATATGGACATGGATCTCTAGACTCTGTTACTCATAAGTTAAATTATATATAGAATCTATATAGATCTAGGTCTAGAATATTGACCTTGAGGCACTAGTAGACTAGAGGACAAGTTTAGATTAGATTTTATTATCTTATCTAATGTAGATTTAGATCTAGAATATATTCTATCTCACAGTATCTGTATTACTATTGTTATATCTAAATCTATTATCTGGATGATCTAGCCATGGGCATTGGTGCCCTCAGGATTTTTCGCAGAGTGCAAGCTGCTAACCATGGCTCAAAGTCTTAGCCTCAACAGTAAACATTAAATACTCTTTTTATTCATGAAATAAAAAAATAAACTAAAAACGTGAACAAAATCTTCAATGTACACATTCATTGTTAACTTTATCAGTGAGGACCATGCTTCCCTACATTCGATCAAACGAAAACTGCAAATGTTCGGCTGCTGAAACTGTCAATAACTTTACTAAATATACTAATGCATTGATTTTTGTGTCGATGGACAAGCTGATGATGATTGCTTATCGAGCAGTTCTGATATTCTTCTTTGTATTGCAGCTTTTAGGATGAAGACAAAACAAGTTGAACTGACCATTATTATTGCTCAAAAAGCGAGACATATGAAGCAACTTAAGAATCAAAATATGTAATGTAAAGCCATGTTCTCTAATAACTCCCAAAATCCAAACATGTTTTTTTATCTCAGTGTGTCTGTCGACTGTGAATTCTCAGCAGCAGCAACTCAATATTTGGTATCAGGCTTTTCTGTCAGCAGTCTCTCCTTCCTCAAGATGACATCTCGGACGTGTTCCTTAGGATGGTCACGTTGGTTTTTGATTATGTCATTAAGGATGTGCTGTTGAGCGAAAAGACTACTACACAGTGGAAACTGGTTCAAGAACAGATGACTAATTAACAACAATGAAAAGACAAATCAGAAACAAGAGGAGAGGCATTTACTACACATGTGCAGTTTGTTTGGTTTTATTTACAGTCATTATTTTAAGATCCGCCAAACAGTCAAAGATCTCAAAGTTGAGACTTAAATCTCGAATGGATTCTTATTTTTCAGTTGATTGTGTCTAACACAAATAAGGTAAATTTAAATTTAGCAACAACGCTATTGTTAGGGACAGTTAAGAAAAAGAATACTAGCCATCAGTAGGACAGCCTTGGGCAGCAATGACATTAGACACATGCAGTGCGTTTCTCTGAACCACAATTTCTTCACTAAAATACCCAGCAAATGCAGTTAATTCATGATGTATTTCAGGTGATATACTTTCCATATTTCACAGGCATAAAGCAATAGTAATCTAATGTGGTGTATAAAATACAAACGTGCTCAATGTGTTAAGCCCCATTAAAGAGCTAGGCAACACAGTTTTTCTGATATACTGGGAGATGTGCAGTTGTACAAACTTTTTTAAATGGATTTGAGTTTTTCTTTGATCATCAGATAAATATTTGATAAGCAAATAGTCCTTTTTTCTGAGAATTAATTGCATTTTTTTTTGTGTAGCGATAGGGACACCTCAAACACTAACAGCTCTGTAAATAGATCTATATCTTACATCAGAAGAACACTTTTAAAAAAATAACATCTATGTATCCATTAATATTTTTTCAGATGGAACTGAAGCATCCCACATGCACAATAGCAATGATGAGAACTATGAGAGAGGATATGAATTGTGGCTTATGGTTAAAGCCAAAAAGGTATTTGTTGCATTATGTAACCAATCATCCAAAAACTGTAAAATGTAGCATAAGATGAATACAATAAGTTAAAATAAAATAGTTATCAAACTGTTTATTATATTAAATTTTAATATATTTTTTTTGCTGCAGAGAAATCCAAATATTAAATTGTATGGCCTTCCTTGGGCATTTTCTGGTTGGATTGGTCAAGGCACACATAATCCTTATACAAATGTTTCTCTGACAGCTTACATTGTTCGATGGATTACTGGAGCTAAAAGAAGGCATAATTTAACAATAGTCTACATTGGGGTAAGTTTCCGTAGCTGCACCTACACTTTCCATGTTCTTATGTATTGTTTTCTCTCAACTGTTTTTGTTGGTCTTTCTATTACATACACAATTTAGTTCATAATATAAAGATATTTATATTTAACTCTATCTTTGTTTTTGAAATTTTTTGTTCTGTTTGAAGGCCTGCATACAACATTTATTACACATCTGTGGAAAACCAATGACTTAGTAGAGTTTAAAAAACTTATTAACATGCATGACTAGGTTGATCATGAAATGCATAGGAGATAATTATATTCTCTTTTGAAGTAATGCCTGTAACATAGAAGATATGAAGATTGTGTTGTCCTGTTCTTTTTGGTCTTCCTCTGTGCCTTGTGCCTGTGGGTTCCCATCTAAAGCCTGAATAGCTCATTTGTTGGCATTTTTATTTTAGATGTAACTTATCTATTGTTCACTACTCATTAAGTTTTGAAAGTGGTTTTCTGAGTTTGGAAAGACCTAATCAACTTCCTAACAAACAGCTCTGCTAGCTTGTAGACAACTAGGTGAACATAGAAGGATATCTAGCATGTAATAACTTCTATGAAACTTTTAAAAGAATAAGTATGTTATTATGAGCTTTTTTTTAAAGTAAAAGCATATATTAACATATTTAAATAGATTTTGCATTTTGGAAAGTGTTATGCAAAAGTGAATCTGTTCACAGTTGTCATTATCCAAGCACATATTATTCTCCTGAGGCTTACATCACTGGAAAAAGTCTTTCAGCCTCTGAAGATTACAGTATATGTAATGCTGCAAATGGAGGAGGATGCTGGGCCAGGTAAACACTCTATAACATAGTGACATAGTGAATGAAATAAAATTGTATTGTAATTTTAGTCTAAAATAGTGATATATATATATATATATAAGCCAGTTCCTGAATTAGCTTGTTACAATGCACACTGGCCAAGAAATACAGCCAAAGTTTAAAATTCTTGAATAAAGACATCTCTATTGTACTTTGGCTAGCTATTTCCTGTGTAGGCAAAAGATTGGCAGCAATTCTCTCTGCAAATGATGATGTGCTGATTCATAATAGAACATTTGACATTTTTAATCATGGGTGGTTGTAATTGAAACCATAGTGAGTAATGATTTCTTAACTCCCTCCCTGCCCCTTAAAAAAAAACAGAAAGTGCCTTTCCAAGTTTCTAAATAAAAAATGTGTCAGCATGTTTCATTACAAGACTGTTAGACTCTTCATGACATATCTGTCAGACATACCTTCAGGTTAAAAAACCTATTTGACATATGTACATGACATATTAACTCTAATTAATAAAAGAAAAAAGTTTTTCAGACACTCCTTGATCACATTATTTGCATTTCAGACTCATGACCACTCTATTTGTCTAGGTCCTGGTATACCCTTATACCCTGGTATGATGTTCACCCACAACTTGTAACTTTAAATCTTAAAGGAAGTTTGATAAGTATATTTCATTAGATTCTTCTGTTTAAAACAATTTATAACAATAAAGAAAAAGTTAAAGACTGCTATTGCATGAGGCTTGTATTAAAAAGAAAAAGAAAATATAATTACTGACAAATGAATCCAGAAGTTTGAGGTCAGGTGGCAGAGTATGAACCCGGCACCATTGCGAAAGATAATCCAGTGTGCATACTGCACAACCAGGCAGACATCCAGTCTTAAATAGAATATGTTAATTAATTATTTTATTTAGTTTTAAATTAGACTGTTTTATTGTTTTATTTGTATCTCTTTTCAATGGACTTTCTTTTGTTTTAACAATATTTTATTACCAGTTATATAAATTTAGTAGAACGTTTGCAGCTAAATATCACTACCATTGTTATCTTTAGGCTAAACTAAGTAGCAGAGTAGGCCTTAAGTGTCTAATGCAGAACATTCTCAGGACATAAGCAATGTATTCATATCTTGCTGAAATGTTAACAGACAGAAATTTAAAGACAGGAATCCACCTGGGAAATAGTTTAAAGAGTGTTGGAAGACAAAAAGATTTTTAAAAAATAACCATAGACTTGCAATGAAAAAAAAAGAGCCTACTGCTGTGCCACACCAGTTGGTTAAAAGAAAGACTTTGCAAAAGAAAATCTGGAGATGCTTTAGTAATAAATAAGTCAGCACTTTGATATTGTATTCATATATTTATATTCATATTATCACATTCCATCTTTCACAGTTTGTGTCTGACCAAGCAGTTCTCAAGTTAGGGCTTGATGAAGTCTACAAACTGACCACTATATCTACTGTGCAAAAAGAATCATACACTGACCCCCTCCCTCCCAACCATTTCCTCTGCCTTATCTTGATGACTTTGAAGGTATACAATTTTTTAGAAGAAAAATCACAAAAATGATGCCTACACATTTAAAAAAAAAATTAATTAAAAATGGAGGTGATGTGGTTAAGCAGTATAGCACTTGGCTTCCGCATCGTTGGTCCTGGGTACAAATCCTGGTGAAGACTGGGTCCACACAGCTCTAATGGGTACCTGACATTAGTTGGGGAAAAGTAAAGACGGTTGGTCATTGTGCTGGCCATATGACACCCTTGTTAACTGTAGGCCACGGAAACAGATTACCTTTATATCATCTGCCCAATAGTCAACAAGGTCTGAAAGGGGAACTTACATTAAAAGAAATAGTTGCTTTAAATACCTATTGAAAATTATTAGAAAAAAAGGTTATTCCTAATGGCTCATTAGTTCAGGTAATAAGAAACTTTTAAGCTTTAGTTATTTATGTTGAATAATAAATAAAAACAGATACTTTAAGATTTATTGTATACTACAATCAGGCACAATAGTTTCTTTTGTAATACTTTAAACTGAAAGAACAGATTGTATTCCTTCTCAAAACCAAACTTCTCTTTTGATCTCATCATCACTTGTATATTTCCAGAAAGATCCATAATAGCCTTGTATTCGTAACACAGCTACTTGAGTTTTTTTTTAAACTTTACTTCAATAAGTTTGGTCCATTAACTCTATGGATTCTATGTCCTAGAAGTGTGACCACCATAACATTTGTAGAGATAAATAATATAACCAGGTTTCCAGTGGAGGGCAGAAGTACTGAAGACCTTATACATCAATAGAATTCCTCAGTATTCACTGTTAAGAGGTCTATATTGAATTTTGTTTCTCATGTATAAATTTTGATCTGGGCAGCACCAGTGAAAGAATTTTAGCCCATGGTTGAAAATAAATTATTCTGTAGCTTAGACTTACGTCCTCCCGCGCCGTTTGGCGCATTGGGCTGCAAGCTGTCTCCATAAAGATCTGTCATTGGCAATGTCTGAAGGTTCCTCCCATCTGGTGTCCACTGTTCTGAGGTCCTCCATGAAGGTGTGTCACCATGTTATATGAGGATGTCCCTGTTTGCGCTTTCCTCATATTGGCCTCCATGTCATTCTGTAGCACAATATCATTAACCATCTTCTCTATAGACACTTCTTTGAACAGTTAAACTAATGTTAAAATTGTAGGAAAATTTAACTATCCCTAACTTGAATGAATCCTAGAAAAACTTTTTAAAACAAAATAAACCTGATTTTATTTTAGATTAAAAAACTTCTTATGAAAAATAAAAAAGATGTCAAACAATAGACAATTTAATTCACTTCAAAACTACTGCTTTTCATACAATCAACACAAGTGGTCATCTTCTATATCTGACTTCAACTTTCTATTTCAAATAACTTTCATCATTTGTATTTCCTTCTCTGTGATGTTCTTATTCATGGTCACTCCAAAAACTATTCAGCCAAAACCAACACACAATCAATGACAAACATCAATATACATAATTAGTCCTCATTCTTAACCTCTGACCTACATTTATAAAAATGCAAATTTCATTTCTATGTATCTATCAACTCAAAAACTGTTTCTATGTTTGTTAATGTTATCCCCAGTACAGGAACCATTCAATCTTGCCCAGCAGACAGTCTCCTATGAATTAGAAGTTTATTAGACAAATGGTTTTAGAGATTCCAGTAGCCTATCATGATTCTGATCTGCACAACAAATCAATTAGTGTTATTGGTTCCTATACTTGGTAAGTGCTTACTATAAAAGCCAAACATAATAGAAGTACTAAGTTAACAATGGACTTTTTATAGATATGCATATATACAGAGACTGAACTAATTTTGTATATATAATGTGAATGATAGCGTCAAGTTAACTAATTCTTGTGCAATTAAAAGATTCTTTTTTTTAGCTTTGTTCAACTTAAAAGTTATACAACTTAAATCTCATTAAAAAGAGCTAGGTTTTTATTTCCATTACCTTGTCATTGCAAAGAGCCAGATAAATTTTTCCAATTTCATGATTTGCTGTGTAGACTGTCCATTTCACACACCAAACAATGCACTATCATTTGTAATATATTTAGTTAATAATAAAGTAAAGTTTCATTTCAGGCCTTGCAATCTATAGGGTAGATGATGTTAAGGTCATCTGTTTCTTTGGCCAATGGTTAAAGAGCATGGTATCATGTGGCCAGCATCTTTACTTTCCACAACTAAAGTCAGGTATCCATTAGAGTTGGTTGGACTGAGGGACGCCCTAAAAGTTCTTAAATTAAAAATTGCAGTATTCACCAAGATTTGAACCCAGGACCCCAGGTTCGGAAGCCAAACACTTAACCATTCAGCCACCACATCCCCTAATATATTTAGTTACTTAACATTTTTTTTACTGATAATATAGTAGCAATTCTTTTATTTCTTAGGTCTGATATTTTTGTGGAAATAAGTGTCCATATTCCCACCTTAAATTCTACTAGTCGAGTTTTTGTAGCTGCCAGAGTGGATCAAGGTGAATGTAATGTTTTTAGTGTTCAAGACATTTATTTATATGGACTTCAAAGTGGCGTATATCAACTTAGTAATGATTTTGGTAAGTAAACAAAGGCAGATTAAATACAAATATGTAAAGTTTGATAATGTATAAAAAATTGGATGCATGCATATGTATTTATAAATGTAAAAAAATGTTTTTACAGTAAAATAAGTTTGAAATGAATATCTAATAAAATGTTATGGAAACTTTTTTGTATTATTAAAAGACTAAAAAAATGTAAGACTTACGTAACATTAAAAGCTCTTGCTTCTCTCTACATAACATATGTGATATTTACATTCAAGTAATAAGAAAATCCCAATCAGCACACAACTCCCTGCCATGTCTCTATTATATCTTATCTTATAAAATACAGATGTTACTTCTGCCATCAACATAAAATTCTCCAAGTGTTCTTTTGTGATGGTGCTTCTCAGCCTATTCCTAGAAAATGTCAATGTGCAGTATCTTCTTTCATAAGCCAAGCCAATTACAAGATAACAGTGTCTATCATGACATTAAAAACCTGAATTTCATAAACATCATTTTTCTTTTCTCTTGGCATTCACTTTTACATCATCCTCCTTTACACAGGCAAATGAACTTCAATTTCTAATTCCATCAAAGTTGGCTGCTGCTTTTTTCACCTCTTTAAAATCTTGTCTGAGTGTCTTTATCTTGTTTTTGTTACACATGCCATGTAATATGCTCTCTGAACATCAGGAAAATGGTCAATATGGTTTCATATCTCAGTTAAGAATCTTAGAATGCCATAGCTCTAAGAAAAGTTCATGTTTAACAAGTTTGTTATCCATAGTGGAAGTTGCTTCCATTTCACTACCTTGAAAACTAATCCTACATTTCCTGATAAATGCACTAAATCTATAAACAAACATTTATTTGGTAATTTAAAAAAAATTGATGGCTGCCTGGACGTGCAGTATATGCACTGGACTTTCCTTCGATTGTCTCAATGATCCAGGGTTCATACCCTGCTCGCTGCCATCTCCCATTGTCCTGTGGGAGTTTAGGACTAGGAAGTAAATTATATTCAACTCTGAAGGAACATCCAAAACATGTAACACATTAGATATCCTGCTAAGATGGTGGGAAGCGTGGTCAAAAGGCTAAGTGCACTTGAACTTGGCTTGGCTACCTAGAAGGGGATTCGAGGTTCGACACCCAACTTGGGCAGAGTTGTGTTTACTGAGCGCCTGAAGGCAGCACGGAAAAACCTTCTCCTAGATATTCCTCCCCCCACCCCCAATGGTTCACAACTGAGATTGGACCAAAGCGCTCTGAGAATGCTATAACCATGAAAGTAGCGCTATATAAAAGCCATAATTTATTTTAAGAATAGCTGCTGACTTAGGGTTAGTTTTAGGGCACCCCTGCAACAAAGTCAAATGACAGAAGAAATGAGAAGCCTGAAATTAATATTTAATTCTAGCAATTATTTATATAACATCTAATATTTCATCATCAATAATTTATATATTTATTCTATAGCTCGAATCAAGATCACTCAACAAGGTTCAGTTCAAATTCCAGCTGGATGGCACATTTTGTCTTTGTTAGTTCAGGTCAGTAAATGAATGTTTTATGAGTCAATGAATGTTTTAGGTTGGCAGTTAATGTTTTTCTTGCATTATGTTATTAGTTCATGGCAATGACTCTTATAATTAATGAATGAATTATTTGAAATCTTAATTGAACAGGAAGTATTTCAGTGTGGAATTTTTACATCCAATTTTTTTAATTCACAATACACAAACCAAAGTTATAGATACATAATGGGTTAGAAAGGGGAAACAAGTTTTTAATTTAGTGCCATTAGCTCCTTTCTCATTTTTCATGTGTCTAAAAGTCTTCTAGTCTCACTATACAAAACAGGTGAAATCTTTTCACCAATGTCATGAACAAAATTATTAGAAGAGTTTATGACATTATGCTGATGTCACATGTTGATAGATGAATTCCCAAAACTTTTATGTACACAGAGCTATTGAAAAAGGCAATTAGAGCTGAACTTAGTCCAACATAATTATTCCTTGAATGAAATTGGCTTTTCATTGTGAATATTTTTGTCCATTGCCACTGCAGAGAACCAAAAATGTAATGAAACTGTTCTTATTATCTCCTGCAATTTTAAAACTAACCTATTAAAATGCTTTCTGTTAGTAAACTGAGCTTGAGCATTATATAAAATGAATTAGACTGAAACTTAAAAAAACTAAGCTTACTCTGTGTTGCTCGGAATCCTAAACATTTCTCTTTGAAACTTTTTGGAAGGAATCTTTTAATGATTAAAGCTGTGGTATATAAATAAGATGTAATTATTTTTATTTTTTAGGGTACAAATGCACTTGGAGCTTTTGATGGTGTTCTGTTCAATGCAACTATTCCCACATCTCCAGCAGCTGGCTTTGCAGCTATTGGCGCAGACAGCTATGGCTTGGATGATTTTGATAATTATCTGCTTCCGCTCTTCAAAACTCAAACGCACGTTTGCCATGTTGCAGTTAATTCCTTGCCACTCTGGTACTGTGTGTGGTACAGAAACACCTTCACATTTATTTTTCTAATTAGACATTAAGCTTTCCATGTGCTGAAATTTAGCAATGTAGAACAGGAAATAAATTGTCTGTGACAGTTCAAAGTGTGTATACATTTTTTTGACACACCCTGTAAATATATTGTATTCAGTGATTTTTTTATTTTACCATTTTCTAATATTAGTTTGTTAGCTTCAATAACTATTAACCTTTTAGATTGTTATCTTTCGTAATGTTAAGACTAGAAAACAAGATCTCAAAATTATATTTAGGACGATGATTACAATTACTTAGTCAATTACTTAGATAAAATAATTATAAAACAAAAGTTATATAAAGACATAATTATACAATGTTTATGTTTTGTATGTTCATAAAAATGTGTATAGCAGTGTTATGGAGTGTGTGTGTGTTTCCAAGGTAACGTTGAGAAATTAGCGATTGGTTGGTGGATATGCAGTGAGGATGGTGAAATTACAAAAATGGTCTAGTGTAATGCAAATTACCCAGGGATCTGAAACTGTACAAACATGTTTTTTGTAGTGAGTTAGATTTTGTTTAAAATACCATTTTATATTATTGCTACTAGATTTATTTCATTTCATCTAGGTTAGTATTAGGGTTAGTGTTATGTTGTAATAAAAGTTATATTTAGTTTTGTTTCAAGAAGTTTTTTCAAGTTTCACAATTAAATATATATATATATATCCAAGCAGTAGTTCTCACCAAACTTTCATACACTGGCAGAACTACCTTAAAAAAATGTTCTGCTGGAGGCTGGTGTGGGTAGTATAGAAGAAATACTTATCATTCAACATCTGTGATGGGTTGGAAAATTATCCCACATGGGGGGCGACTGCATGCCAAATATATCTTCAAGGATGGCGTAACGGGGTGCTCCTGTAAGCACTATAAAGATTAACTTAGGCACCTTTTTGCCATAAGCACTATAAAGATTAACTCAGGCACCTTTTAGCCATAGAGGAAAGTAGGTTGTAATTGGGTTTACGTAAATCACTGCACTCAACCTTTATCTTCAGCATCATTATTATTATTAAGCCATTACTCAAATTTTGCTTTGTTATTTTGCCATGTAGAGATTTTGTGCTGCTGGGGTGAACAATGCTTAAAAAAATAAAAATATGCTGTGTTTTTACTTTTGCCCAGCGGTGCCTCCCACATTTATGTCTTTTGTATTTTTCTATACCAGTTCTGTTACTATGCAAATGCAAAAAAAAAACAAAAAAAAAACCAAGTTGTTGCACTATTGATATTTTTTATACTAATTTTTTTATTTATATTATTATTTATTTATTATTATCTAAGCATCTGTTTGTATTTGAGCTGGGTAATGAATATAGATTCTTAAATTTAATTGTTGTTTGTTGCTTTTCTCACTTTTAAACTGTGACCATGTAAATTTTGTCTAGATGTGGAATGGTAATGTCTTAGTGTCAATGATAAGATTGAGAATGGTAATGTCTTAGTGTCAATGATTAGATTGAGAATGGTAATGTCCTAGTGTCAATGATTAAATTGAGAATGGTAATGTCTTAGTGTCAATGATTAGATTAAGAATGGTTATGTCCTAGTGTCAATTATTACATTGAGAATGGTAATGTCTTAGTGTCAATGATTAAATTGAGAATGGTAATGACTTATGTCAATGAAAACATTGAAAATGGTAATGTGTTAGTGTCAATGATTAGATTGAGAATGGTAATGTCTTAGTGTCAATGATTAGATTGAGAATGGTAATGACCTAGTGTCAATGATTAGATTGAGAATGTAATGTCTTAGTGTCAATGATTTGATTGAGATTGGTAATGACTTAGTGTTATTGATTGGATTGAGAATGGTAATGACTTAGTGTCAATGATAACATTGAAAATGGTAATGTGTTAGTGTCAATGATTAGATTGAGAATGGTAATGTCTTAGTGTCAATGATTAGATTGAGAATTATAATGTGTTAGTGTCAATGATAAGATTATGAATGGTAATGTGTTTGTGTAAATAATAAGATTGAGAATGGTATTGTGTTAGTGTAAATGATTAGAGTGAGAATGATAAAGTTTTAGTGTCAATGATTACATTGAGAATGGTAATGTCTTAGTGTCAATGATTAGATTGAGAATGGTAATGTCTTAGTGTCAATAATTAGATTGAGCATGGTAATGACTTATGTCAATGAAAACATTGAAAATGGTATTGTGTTAGTGTCAATGATTAGATTGAGAATGGTTATGTGTTAGTGTCAATGATTAGATTAAGAATAATAATGTCTTAGTGTCAATGATTAAATTGAGAATGGTAATGTCTTAGTGTCAATGATTAGATTGAGAATGGTAATGACTTAGTGTTATTGATTGGATTGAGAGTGGTAATGTTTTAGTGTCAATGATGACTTTGAGAATGGTAATGTATTAGTGTCAATGATTACTTTGAGAATGATAATGTCTTAGTGTCAATGATTAGATTGAGAATGGTAATGACTTAGTGTTATTGATTATGAATGGTAATGTGTTTGTGTCAATAATAAGATTGAGAATGGTATTGTGTTAGTGTAAATGATTAGACTGAGAATTATAATGTGTTTGTGTCAATGATGAGATTGAGAATAGTAATGTCTTAGTGTCAATGATTAGATTAAGAATGGTTATGTCTTAGTGTCAATTATTACATTGAGAATGGTAATGTCTTAGTGTCAATGATTAAATTGAGAATGGTAATGACTTATGTCAATGAAAACATTGAAAATGGTAATGTGTTAGTGTCAATGATTAGATTGAGAATGGTAATGACTTAGTGTTATTGATTGGATTGAGAATGGTAATGACTGAGTGTTATTGATTGGCTTGAGAATGGTAATGTCTTAGTGTCAATGATTAGATTGAGAATGGTAGTGACTTAGTGTCAATGATTACATTGAGAATGGTAATGTTTTAGTGTCAATGATTACATTGAGAATGGTAATGTCTTAGTGTCAATGATTAGATTGAGAATGGTAATGTCTTAGTGTCAATGATTAGATTGAGAATGTAATGTCTTAGTGTCTATGATTAGATTGAGAATGGTAATGTCTTAGTGTCAATGATTAGATTGAGAATTATAATGTGTTAGTGTCAATGATAAGATTGAAAATGGTATTGTGTTAGTGTCAATGATTAGATTGAGAATGGTTATGTGTTAGTGTCAATGATTAGACTGAGAATGGTTATGTGTTAGTGTCAATGATTAGATGTAGAATGGTAATGTTTCAGTGTCAATGATGACTAAGTTTTGGAGGATGTCAGGAGGAGCATACCAGTTTACAGCAACTTCTATTAGTGACAATAAAAAGAGCAATTAAAAAAGGATTATAAGTTAATCAATTACAATCTTAGAAGCCCAACTAATAAGTACTCTAAGTAGTAAACTCACTTTAATTTTAATAATAACACTTTGAAAAAGTTTTCTCTATTAAATCAATTATTTTATATGAGTCAAACAAACATGGTTAAAGGAGACGAATCACAATATAATCATCTGTAGTGTAAACAAAATGTTACTTCGTGACCAAAGATTTGATAACTTGACTAAAAAAAAGCACAATGTTATTGTATTCACAAGAATTCATTCAATCTCGTTTTCACTATGCATGAAGATAAACATATTCCCCTTTTCTAAAGACTCAATATTCAAACTTTTGCACAATGTAATCTTATATGTACACGAAGATGGCTGCAAAGTCTTGAAAACAAACAAAAAATGAACTATATCTGGATCATTAAATTAGGTTTGGTCTAAGTCTACCTTGTTTCTCAATATCTCTATTATACACTGGTAATCTACGTATAAATCATTACGCTGCTTGGCTTTGTAGCATGGCAAAGATATATATATATATATATATATATATTGTAACGTTTCTCACTACCCAGGCACTCTGCAAACTGCACCACACGACACAACCAATTCAAAGAACTTGACAACTCAGGGCTAAAAAACAGTTTAATATCAAATACATCACAGCCAGACAGGGGACCAGACAAAAGTAGATTTACCGGTACCAGCATTTTAGTACATTTTAGTTTTGAAAACGATTTTAAGGTGGTAGAGGATCCAATTGCAAGCCCGCTAAAGCTTAAAATTCGTAAATGTGCACATTACCTAGCTAATCTTTGAATTGGGTTGGACATAGTTGGTGCATAAGCAAACATTAGAGTTGCACTAGAGAATAATCCATTTGGTTTATTGGCTTGACCACATAACAGACGTTGAAATCCTTGAGTTGTCACAGATAAACAGTATCCATGCCACAGCAGCAATAACGTGGGAGGGTCAACAAAAAATTACAAAGATACCCTTAAGGGTACTCTCAAGGTGTGTGATGGAAACGATCCTTTCTCATTGCCTGAGGCCGTGAGTGTCGTGTTTCATGATATAAGGCAAGGAGCTCGGTAATCAACAAAAAAACGTAGATCTAAGAATAAAAAAAAACGGAAAGTGAGAAAAGAAGCAGGCATATCTGCAAGCAAACCCAAGTTACCAATGCCGACTATGAGGTCGGCTTTTTTAAAGTAAAAAATTGGACTCCATAGCCATCTTCAAATTCATAGAAAATGAGAAATAATCTCATCTTAAGTTACGAAGGAGGAGCTATATATTTAATCTAGCTGATCTGCTCATTAACTGATTAGCTATCGGTTACGTTAATGTGCGAAATCGACATTTTGCCTCTAAATATAGGCATAATGTTCATATTAACGGTTTAAGTACTCTTAGGGTTAGGATAGGGTTGCAAGCTCCTGCAAATAACTATAAAATAATAATTCAATTTATTAAGCGCTGTTAACAAAGCACTATAAACTCTTGCAGAGCTGACTTTTTGTGTCAAAACGCAAGAGTTAAGTCGAAGATAACTACAACATTACGTAGTACCTGGACAAGTGGATCCTGGTAGTTGGTGATAAATACAAAATGTGTACTCTTCTAATTCTGTTCTAATGTTGCTGCTCGGCGGTCTGGAAGTTCAACCAGAAAACAGCGCCCACTTTCTGTTTCTACTGCGCCAAATACCTATATTGTTCATACCTCACAACCAGCAAAGACATACCTGACTTACTAGGCGTCCCATTTTTACCACTGGAGCAATACACCACAGGTGCGTTATGTAAGTCAAACTCATACGATACGTCACACACGCACACCAATCACCGTTCACAAGAGGGGAGGGGAGTAATAGGGGGAGAAAATGAAAGAATGTCAAGAGGAGGGGAGGGAAGAGAAATTGGGGAAAGAAAACTAAGTCTTAATAGTAAAAAGGGAGGGGGGGGGAACAGAAGTTATCTAAGACGCCCAGGATGACATCACATCCAGACGATGGCTGCTAGCGGCTCCTGGATGTCCCTCTTTGCTTTAGCAGAGACAAGGGGAGGGAAGCGACCTCTGTGACCCGAGTTGAGTCTGTCTTGATCCAATAAATGGAAAAGGGTTTGTGTTTAAAGGAGATGGACTGGGTGACAAAATCAGCTCTTCTATTAGCATATGTGATGTAATACTAAAATATGATTTTATTCTTTTTGACTCACAATCGACTGGTGTCTGGAAATTTAAGCTCCCAGTAATTTAGTCACCCGGAAATTTAGGAACCGGGAAATCGGGCACTTTTTGACAAGGCGGAAAATTAGGCACTCTTCAATAGAGACTTAATTTAGAAGAAAATTGATTTTTTAGCGCATTTTATTCCGAAAAGACCAACTGTAATATTGGTATTATAATCAGGACAATGTCTGTCTTTGACAAAACAGAGACTAAGCATACTGAAGTAAGCAACAGAACTATCAGGTTACATCAATGGTAATTAGATTACTGATGGTAATTAAATTAAAAAAATATCGATTAATAAAAAAAGCTTTTGCTATGATGAAAGAGCTTTATTATAGTGAGCTTTTAGCCTAAGTCTTTCGCACCAATCACTTTGTGCATAAGCATTTCCCTGTTAGCAAGCACTGATAGTCACGTCAAAGCATATCTTCATTGGCCTACAGCGACAAGAGTACCTGTTTGATTCCGCAACGCATCTGGCCCCTGTTACAGTAAGATTCACACCTGGAAGTCATCATTCTCTGGTCAATCTGTTGTTCACGCATCCAGCTCTACGCCCCCACCCCTCACCCTGCCCGCTCCCGCAGTTTCACCCCACCTCCTGACTCCCTCCCAGCCCGCTTCCGCAGTTTCATCCATTTCTTGAACCTGTCAGTCAGCTTCAGTGACCTTGGCTACCTAGTCACATTCCTTGTACCTCGTATATTTCTATTAAATAATAAATATTTATAAATAAAATTATTTTCTATAAGGACCTAAGTTATTTATTGCGTGTATCCTCCGGCACATACTAGATACTATGCAACAAGTCTCATAACACACAACATTGCACTAGACTAGTCCACTAGATTTAGGCTTAGATCTATTTAAATTCAACATTCAATTCAGCTTTATTGAAAAATGTTTCAAGTTGTCAGTACCTTAAATCTTCATCAAAACATTTAAAATATAATTTCATAGATCTATACAATAATTCCATCATATGTAGTCCTAAATCTATTTAAATTCAATTTTGATAACATAAAAAATGTATACCTAGATTTACGCTTTATCATGTTATTGTTGTCATTTTAATTTGAGAATAATATTACTCTCCCCCCCCCCATTCCCTATGTATTCCTATTATTTCTATTTGTTTTGTTTCTTCCTCTCTGGGTTCCAGTCTAGTCTTGCAATGTTGTCTGCTGTTCTTCCCATTGTGTGCCCAATGCATCCCCATGTGCATCATTTGATTAGTTAGTTTAGTTGTGCTGTCTGGTTGTTTAGGCAACTCTAGCTCCTTGGTCACAGACTGAGATGTACAGATCAAACCCACCCAGTAGTGCTACCATCTGCCTACAGACTGTGATATAAATTCTAGTTAGCAGAAAGGCCAGACCTGACCTGGAGCCGGAGTCAGGGCCTCCTGACCTGCTTACACTTTACTTTTTATTTCTAAAAATAGATGGTTTTAAAAGATCTTTATTTAGACTACTAAACATTATTCATTATCTTAGTTTATAATATTTTTTCAGATATATATATATATATATATATATATATATATATATATATATATATATATATATATATATATATATATATATATATATGGAGAGAGAGCATAAAGGAAGGGTCACGGATTGCAGATGTCATACACAACAGAAGCTAAAAGAAGGGTGAAAATGCAACGGCGTCTGGTGATTATATATGCCCAACCTGCGATCGCAGCAGTGTATCAAGGATTGGCCTCTTTAGTCACACAAGAAGTTGCAAAGGTAAAAGATCGTCTCTCCAGATGTAAAATGCCGCAGAATATATAAATATATATATATATATATATATATATATATATATATATATATATATATATATGTTTACAGGATTTGATTTGGTGATCCCTCTTCAGAAACATCAGGTATGTTATTTAAATTTATGCATTAACAACCAAATAATAATGACTAGATATTTCTTATGAAATAATAGTTATTATGTGTACTCCTCAAAAGTTGTATTGGAATAATTTGTTTTTAAAACAAAGCTGGACATTAAATTCAATTGTGATTGATTTCAACCCACTGATACAAGGGGCATGCTTGCAAGTATAGCAGCCAAAAAAAAACTAAATAAACAATAACCATACTTTTAGACTTAGATCCTCCCCCTCTGTTTGGTGCATTGAGTGGCAAGCTGTCTCCAAAAAGATCTGTCTGAAGTCTGTTCACCCATATTTATAGAAATATAAAAAGATTCTGACTTCTAGAAAAGATAAAAAATGGAAAGGCTAACTAAACTTTGACAATGTAATGGAAAAAAATCAATGTTGAACCATCCTAATAGTTTGTGATGAGAAATGTCATCAGCCACCTTGGCAGCAGTACCAAAAAAACTGCCAAGCCAAATGTTAGGCACTGTCATTTTTGTCTAGTAAATGATGTTTCACAGCAATACAGTGCAGCCCTTCATCAGAACAATGTTGCCTGAGTACTGAAACTTAAATAAGTTTAGAAACCTTTGAAAGCATCTTGTCAAATTACAACCAATACCTTCTGAAGAACTTTATAAAATGGTACTCAAAACAGCTTAGTTTTCTCTTTTAGTGAGTGCTCACAAAACATTAATGAGGAAGTGGACTCAAGATAAGGATACCATCATTTATATTACATTTAACTTATGCATTACACTTTTTATATTTTAAATTTTGCATTTTAAAATGTAATTTTTGCTTGCAATATTTTATCAACTTTTTTTTTTTTAGATCAAAGGAATGTACATGCTGCTGATATAGAAAAAGTTTCTGACTGCTTACAGATCAGTGTTCTTAGTTCTGCTATTGATTTACTATTGCATAATAAATAAACATGTAATGATCAATCACATTTTTATACCAAGTTCATCTAATGATTTACACAGCATATTATCAGCATTCACAGTTCATCTAATGATCTACATATGAAGCAGCACCATGCAGAGCTAACATCACCTACTGAAGAGAGTTTCCATCATGCTTTAGCAACAATCCAAAAACAAAATGAAAAAGTGGTTTCTTTGTTTGGGACAATCCTGAAAGGCCTTCAGAATCTGGGAGCACACTATTGTTAACAAGCAGTGTGTCATATGACCAGCACAATGACCAACAGCCTTTACTTTTCGAACCAAAGTCAGGTAACTATGAAACTATCTAAAGCACATAGGAGTCTAATGACACATTTTTACTAAACTTTAAATTAAATGGATCTTAAATGTCTAGTGAAACATTGTAATCAAACTATGATTTTTGAATATAGTCTAGTAAAACATTATGATTAAACTTTGTTTAGTGCATAAATGTCTAGTGAAAAATTCTGATAAAACTTTGTTTAGTTCATATGAGTGTAGTGAAAAATTGTGACCCAACTTTGTAATATGCATAAAAGTCTAGTGAAACATTTTGATCAAACTTTGTAAAGTTCATAGATGTCTGGTGAAACAATCTGATCAAATCTTTTTAGCGCATAAAAATCTAGTAAAAAATTCTTATCACCTATGCTTATCTTATAGAAGTCTAAAAAAAAGTTCCCTTTTCAGTCCTTGTAATCTATAGGAAAGTTGATATTAAGGTTATAAATCTGTTTTTGTGGCCTACAGTTAACAAGCAGTTTGTCATGTCTCCTTATTAAAGGTTCTGTATTTGCTAGTGGTTTGCAGCTTGTTCATATTTCCTTTTTGAACTCATTAGTATTTCTGAACTTCTTTTTAATTTCTTAGACAGCTCATTAGGAGTATGGAACCCTTTCCTATGACAACTTTTTAGGAGTGTTATGGTATCATTGATATGTGTGTGTGTTTTATGATTAGGGTTAGTTATGCAACGAGAATGATGCAAGATAAGCCGCCTTGTCATTAGTGTTCTTGACTCCAGAATGCCTATTTGAAAGTATATTTTTTTAGTGAGTTAGATTTTCTTTGGAATACAATTTTTTCATTATTACTAAGTTTATTACATTTAGGCTTTCCCCCAGGATAGATTACAGTTATTCATTTCATTTCAACTTGATTTTCTTTATAGTGTAATTTAAGTTCTATTTAGTATTAATCACAAAAAATCAATAAGTAATTTCAAGTTAAGATGTAATATACCTTTAGTAGTTTAATTGTGTACCAGCAGTTTGGTGCTTCAGGTCAACAACCATACACCACAAGGAGTTGTCAACTGGTTGATACTTACTTTGAGAACTCATTAGGAGTTTGCAACTTGTTAACATTTTCTTAGCTCATCAGGAGTTTGCATCTTGTTCATATTTTCTTAGATCAGTGTTTCCCAAACTGTGTTCTGTAGAACCCTATTTAACTAGTAACCACAACATAAATTTATCTCTGTAAAAAAAAAAGCAAAATGTTTCGCTAATGACTCAAAATGTGTGAAGTGTTCCATTAAGAAAAATAATGCCTTAGAGAACTAACTAAGAGTTTGCAACTTGTTCATATTTCATAATATATAGCTCATTAGGAGTTTGCAACTTGTTTATATTTTATTAGACAACTTATAAGGAGTTTGAAATTCATTCATATTTCCTTGACAACTAAAGGAGTCTGCAACATGTTCATGTTTACTTAGACAGCTCATTAGGAGTTAAGAACCTATTCATGTTTCCTTAGAGAACTTATTAGGTGTATGGAACTTGTTCATATCTCCTTGACAGTTCATTAAGATTCTGCAATTTGTTCATATTTCATTTGACAGCCCAATAGGAGTTCAGAACTTGTTCATATTTCCTTTCTTGAAGGTCACCAATACATTTCTGTAAATAATGTTGAATAATGTTGTCAGGACTGAGTTCTGGTCAGCCTGTGTCTCCTGTTTACTGTAGAGGAGAAGGGGGGCAATTCAGGTGGTTGATTTCAAAACTGTTATTGTTTTGGGTTGTTTTTATTTGGTGAGATGTTTTGTTGAACAATGTAACTCATGATAAGGCAGTGTGTTTTTGTTCCTAGTCCAGGACAGTTGGACTTTTTGGATATATATAGTCTAAGTGTAGACTCTAACTATTTTTCTGTATTATAGTGAAAATAATGTAATTAAACATGTTATATGTCAGTAAAGTGGCGTTCTGAATCTTATTTTGTCATTGTACCTGTCATTATGGTATTATCCAGGACTTGGGTACATTTAGCATGACACATACATATGTATAGTGGAAGAAGACCTTGACAAATGTCTATATTCAAATTTTTTTGAAATACTAAATTTGATTTAAATGGCTTTGGTTAGATTAAAATCATGTCTGAAACTTTGTCACAAGTTTAGAGATTGTCTATTCTTACTCTTAATTTTACCTTTTTATTAACTTGCGTATTTTTGTTTTTATTTCTTACTCATAATTTTTACCTTTTTATTAACTTGTGTATTTTTGCTCTTTTTTTAGGAAACTGTTCAAAGATATTTTAAGATGTTGGCCTCACATCTTGACACTTGTTAGAGTGTAAAGATTTGACTTAACAAATGTTAAAATAAAAAGAGCACATTGTGGAGGGTTGACCGTCATTAAAAAATTTACATGTACTTATTCTGTTTAAAAAAAACTCCCTCTAACAAATAAAAAAAAATAAAGTAAATATATTACTCTTCTTTTTTGTAAGGTTTAGCTGATTTGCTTCACTTTCTTACCTTTTTTTTTTTTTACACTTATAATAAACTTAGGAAATCAGTATTTGCTCAGGCTATGAGCAAACCACAAACAATACCAACTGAAATATACAGAAACTAGTTGACACAACATAACCTGTGGTAAAAAAATGGGTTAGCTGATTTAACTAGAAAAAAAGCAGAAAAATTAGAGACCACTCTATTTGAAAAGTACAACAATCCAAAGTTATGTACTTCAAAGAAATAACTATGGTATTTCCTTTGCAGAACTTGACAACTTAAAATCCAACCAAAGAAATGAAAAAAAAGGCAAACATAATGGGGGGGGGGGGGGTCACTTTATCACATTGTCAATGTTTGGGACTGTGATAGAAGTTAGAAAAAAATTAATACAATTTGTACTAATTAAAAATATATATAAAAAAAGTTTTTTTTTAAACATTGTGTTTATTTTTTAGATGGCCACCATCTCCATAGAGACCCAAAAGACTAGACTAGACATGCCTAAAGCCTATCTTCTTAACTATAAAGTTATATAAGAAAATTGAAATTTCACTGTACATCCCCCTTATGTAAAATAGGCATATTGATCATTTTCTTATAAAATTGATTTAATTTTAGCTCTTTAAGGCATTCTGCTAAAAATTATCTTAATTGATTTATTAAACTTAGAGGATTTGAATTTTGCTGATGATATTTAGCTTCTATTTCATTTTTAAAAATGTCAGTCTAAAATTGGGCTAGCAGGCTACTAAACCAGATTATGATAATAAAATGCCTAGTAGACAATCTATTACTTTGGATGGATGTCTGTTACAGTCTGTCAACAACCTGAGTTGTATTATGAATGAAAAAATGCTGATGTCAAAGCAATGGTTAGTAATGCAAGAGTCTCCTCTATACAGCTCAAGAAAATTCAGACCTCAAAAGGCATATCTTTGAGAATTTAATTTATATTTTTCAAAACTGATAGGTTTTGCACTATGAAAGTATGAATTTGATATCTAGCTAAGAACAACTAGTAACACCTGTAATGTAACCAAGATAAATGGTACACACTGACTTGCTGGTCATCAAAATGTAGAATGGTCTGTGTTATTGTGTCCCGGACCTACACTTAGCATGTAACAAATATAAATAGTACACACTGACTTGAGTCCAATTTTAATAATAATAATATACTGTAACTTCAAGCATTCAGTTACAAATCACTGGTTGAATGAGAAAATGCTGGATATCCTTCATAGCTGTTACACAAACATAATCCACATATAGAAATACAGTTACAAATGCATCAAAGTGATATCAAATAATAATTCCTTTAGAATAAGTATATCTCTGGTCAGTTGAGCATTATCCAAAAGTTCCATTAAATGTTTGTTCTAAACAATGTTTTCAATTTATAATTAAGATTTAATGTTGGTATATGTTTAAAAAAAAGAAAGTCTTTTGTTTGGTATTTAATTCATGTCTGAATTCATATCAATATAATGAATTTTAATGGTAAAAAGATCAGTGGCTGTTATTCATCTCATTTCTTTCTCCAGGATTGTCAGACTTCTGCTAGATGTTGATCTTTTCATCACAACACCAATAACTTCTTCTTGGAGTCAAGTAACAGTGTATATCACCTGAAAAAGCTATTTAAATTCCCTTAAAGATCACAAATTAATGCTGATGACATAAAGCACATTTATCCACGAAATCTTATGAACACATAATATTATGTTGTACAACTAAATAGTGGTGTCTGGAAATTTAGGCAGTGTGTATGTAGTGTATATGCTTATTTATTATTTATCTGTTTCTTAAACATAGGCTTATGTTCCCCGCGCTACCCAAACTATAATTCGGAGTGTGAAACATAACAGATTAACAGGTGCTATATTATGTTTCGTTTAACAAAGATTTTCTTACACTCTACATATTCCTCCCCCCCCCCCCGAGAGGTGGGCCAGGGGTAGTGGTAAGTATTATAATCACGGACTGAGAAGACCTAACGGCGAGCGAGAAAGGGTTACGTCGTCACTAGATCTGTGTCAGCTCAATACAATTTTTTCTCTTCGTGGTGTAGTCTTAATCATAAACAGATAAAAATTAAAGTTTTAAGATACTGTTAATCTTCTATAATAAAATGCTTATTTCTTATAGTAATACGTTTCCCGTACTAGATCTTTATAATTTATTGTCATTGCTCTATATAGTATAGATCACTTACTCACAATGCATACTTTTGTTGAAAAGAAAAATAATTAAACATATCGTGTAGATATAGATGCGTGTTTCATTATGTTCGTGTATATTTTTGTTTTATTTTATCAATATTTCGCTTTGCTTGGTGACTTAATAGATAAAATATAAATCTAATTGTTAATATATATTTTGTTGTTGATAATTTCTTAAATAGAAAAAAAGAAGAAATAACAAGTTGTTCATCAAATGATTATTAACATTTTATTTAGACCTTCATTTGAGTAAATAAAAAAACATAGTTGAACGCATAAGAACAAAACACTCTCTTTAAAACATGTTATTTGAAGTTCAATATAGATAAAGGAGATCAATATGCTTAAAAACAACATGGTGGGCGGAATAGATCTAGTTATCTGGGCGTCTGAACTTCTAAATCTTGTATATCTAGTTCTAGATCTAGAGCAGGGCTGAGCAAATAACGACCCCCCTGGCCACAAGTGGCCCGCTGGAGTGTTTTATGTTCTAATATTACTGTAAGAACTGGTCGATGCTGACTGACAGTAATTTAACAGCAGTCGCAAGGATTACAACTAGTAATATATCTAAAACATTTTTAATCTTTTAATTTTCACAATGAAATCATTTTCTTTTTACTCCAGCGCAAGAACACCATCCAATCCAATCACTCGTTCAGCCTTTTTTTTTTTTTTTATACATTTGCGTCATTCGCGATTTCACTAGTTGGTCACGTGACAGGGCCCAGCTCTTGTCCCTATCGGTTATACAAATGGGTCAAATGAAATTTTCTTTAATTGTGATTAATTTAATTTAGCCATAGAAAGAAATAATGATGTAGCGCTGTCTTTAATCTAGAATAAATAATCAATGTAATGTAGGTCGATTGTATTTAATATTTAATAGATCTATATCTTATGTTTATTGTGTATTTCAAATAAATGTTGTTTTTTTTAACTTTTTTTTGTGACTTCACGAAAGGTATTGTGTATGTGTTTTTTTTTGCTTTTTTTGTTTGTCTTTGACTGTTTACAAAACGTATGGTATTCTATTTTGGCCATATTTCATAATGTGTAGCAATTCATCACTTTTAATTTAAATTTATTCTAGTTTACTAGTTAAATTTATATGAAGAGATGCTCGTCCCTCCTCTTTTCGCATTCCGGACTTGGGACCAGACAGTGGTGAAGTTGCCGACATTGCAACTAACTAATCCTAACTATAGGCAACATTTTTTTTTTACTTTCATCATGTAGGCTTCTTTTACACTCATATCCGTCATGTAGTCTTGTTCAACCCACCCACATTTGCTTATCTTCTTAAGAGTGGTCCAGATGTTTAATTATGCCTTATGGTTAACACTCTTTAGGGCCTTCCTCTGCCTATAAATCCCCCTTTTTTATGTACTTATTAAAGCTGGATACTCTAGTTAACACCTAGTTGAATGCTAGACAGAATGGCAGCTATAGAAGTAATAAAAATTTATATAAGGAGAGATGGTTCATTGAAAAGTCATTGTCTTTTACACTCATCTACGCGTTTGCAAAACATTGGTAAAAAGATTTTTAAATGAGAATAGCTTTGAGAATTTTAAAATAGTTTTTTAAATGTATTTATATGCCTATTGTATATTTTCACTATAAAGTAAACAATGAACTAAGAATTTTAAAAAAATCTAAACATCTATAAACATAATTAAAAAGGAACAAAAAAATAACAACAACACAAAACTTCTTTATTTCTTTCTTTAGATATACATAAATAAAATTAGTTTTAACATAAATGATCAGTGCAGAACACCATACTTTTTTTCGGCTAAACAAGTGGAGAAAGAGAGATAGGTGTGCGCTGTTCGGTCATGCCATTTCGTCAGCGTACTGATAGACAATTGAAAACTTATTGACCTAAATTACAAGGCTCCCAACCTGTATTTATTTAATTATACTTTTGATTTAAGCCATTATTTTTATTGGGACATGATTATAACACAAATTAATCAGATCCTGTACCTTAGAATTAGATCTAGACATCGCCAGGAAAAAGGGAGGGGGAGGGGTCATGAATGTCATGAACATTTTTTTTCGCAATTAAAATAAAAATATAAAAATAAAAGTCATATGGATATATAGAGTTATTTAAACACTCATTGCATTTTGTTTTGCAATATTTTTGAAAGCTGCGAAGAAGGTTTGAATCTTTAAGCCACATATACTTCAGTCAAATGTGTTTACGAAACCTGGCGCGGTCCAATAAACGACAACTTGTCGTTGACGTGGCCGTCTTATTAGTGTAGATTTGATATCCTAGTATCTAGTTCTAGAGTATTCTAGACCTAGATTGGCTAGATATACATTTCTAGATCTCTTACGTAGATCTAAATCCATATTGTAAAATTCTAGATCTAGATCTATAATATGTCTACTTCGGGATTGTAGCATTCACCAACCTATGCTTAGATAAGTTAGATCGCGATTTTCTAAATCAAGTAGATCATACTCTTACTCTTACATATCTATCTTAATATCTAGAATATAGACTTGTGACTCTTTCGGTTTCTGTTGCCAGAGTAATTTCCTTGTTTAAACCAATTTTAATTTCTAGATCTACGAAGTCTACACGATGACGATTCTTTAAAAATTTAATTTGATTTAAGAAATTGTTGGATAAAATTAAACTTTAAAAAGAATTAAGCAAAGTTATAGATCTCTAGATTCTTATCTACGTAGGACTAATAAGTTCACTTCAGCTGTGAGCCTGTGTTAAAGCGTCCATTGACAACCAATCATATAAGAGAAAAAAAATCACGCGAACCAATCGGATTATTCTTGTCTGTAAACAGAAGATATATATATATATATATATATATATATATATATATATATATATATATATATATATATATATATATATATATATATATATATATATGTCTTAGCAGTTCTTTTTATAGTCAAGAAACGCATTTATATAGGAGGGAAGAAACTTCAAACTTAAATAATTAATTTTCATTGGATGTCTTTTTATAGTATGACCTTAAAAAAAAACAACAAACGATGAGACCAAACATGGCGGGCTCCCTTTAACCCTTAAAACGCGTGTGGTAGTTTAGCCTCTAAACATCAGAATTGTAATTCCATTTTGTATGCAATCATTGTAAAACGGCTCAGCACTTTAAGGGTTAACCATTGTGTATGAATATCAAGTAAAAACAATGAATCTTTTGGTCATTTTCAGCTCTTATATGACAAGGTGACCATTTTTAAATGCATTTTTACATAAAAAAATAATATTTTTCAATGTAATCATTAAGTAAAATGCGTGCAGCACGGGGCTTTAGTGAATGAATGCTTACATATAGTGGCGTCCCATACACGACAGCAGGATCTCATGAGGATGCTGGGGGATTATGTGCTGCTCCATGCAGCCAGTCTGCCAATGTGTGTGTGTATGTATGTGTGTGACACTGTGTGAGGGATTATAAATAAGCGAGAAAAAAAAAGTAAGATTACTAAGATGCATCACTTTTTAATTGAAGATTGGGTGGTAGTGCAAAAAAATAAATAAATCCACCAATGCACCCACCCATCATTGACAGAAAAAAAAAGATTCCAAATATTATCTATTAAAGGCATTAAAGGGAAACTCCGATAGTTTTTCAAATTTTAGTTATTGACTTATTTAAATTCTGCGTAAAAAGTTGTAATAGTAAACATTATATCATTTGTTATTTAAATGCTCAGAAAATTTTATATTTGATAAATTAGACAGAAAATTCTCCACGCCCCCCAAAAAACGGGGTTCTGTGAGATTTTGTTTTAAGTTATTTCATGCGTCACTTCCCTAAACAATACTGAAAGAGAAACTTTAAACTTTAACCAATCGTATCGCTTCATTCTTACAGTAGCTATTAGGCTGTTAGGCTTAGTGACGGCCTAGTCCAGAGCTATGATACAGTTATTTATATAAACATGTATAGATAGATCCAAAAGCATTAGGATAACTAACTCCAGAAAAAAAGTAACATTTTCATCTAAGCCTCTCCCTATCCCAAGAAGTAAATAGATCGTGTGTCTGAATGATTCGAACAAACTGGTCAGTGTAAGACTAGTCTAGACTACGTGTAGTCGGTCATGACAAGACAACCGAGCGATAGTGTTTGTTGTGTGTTGAGTGGTCTGGCGAGAAAATACACACTGCCGTGATTAGTCAAGCATGTAAATCTACTTTTAATACGCATTTTTTCTTTGCTTACAAGATCCTAGATCTAACTGCATAGACAAAGATATATTTCTTTTACGAGAATGTAAACTTTGCTGTATGGTCTCCTGTTATACTTTCAATAGTCAATAGATTAAAACACCTTTGTGACGTCACATAGAAACCCGGTGAAAGTCTGACTGTTTTGGATGCGCAGAAAAATTACGTCAGAAAAACATCAATTACTAAGTTATTATTGCAAATAAAAAAAAAAGAATCATATATTCATTATCTGTAAATCAAAACACATATTATATCAAAAATTGTCAAAGTCATCGGAGTTTCCCTTTAACTCCATATGACCATAATAAAGGCTAAAAGAAAAAAAAGATCGATATCAATTTCCACCTTATCTTAAAAATATTACATGTTGACAGCATCATAAATCAAAATATAACTTCGCAGATCTATTTTCTAATTTTACTATTCGACTAGATATAAGCCTAGATCTATTTTAATTCAATATTTATTTCAACTTTATCTTCATAATAATACATGTCAATAGCACCTTAAATTTTAATCAAATTATAACTTCACAGAACTATTTATGTCTCTAAGTAGACCTTGCTACCACTGGCCAGATTTTTTGCGTTGTCTAGGCGCTGGATCAAGACTAAAAGTAGTTTCCAAGGGGGGAATAACCTAGTGGATTTTTAATATCGCCAGCTTAAAACTGATATGGAAAAAAACAACAACAACAGAAATAATAGATTTATATCGCCAGATTATAACTGATAGGAAGAGAATAAGAATAAAACATATAGAAATGCATTGATGCATTTTAAGGTAATAGTTTTTGTTACCTTTTTCAATCTTATAAATTTTATCAGAGTGTACTAAGTCAGGTACAATGCACAGTTAGATACCAAAGTATTGTGCACCTTAATGTGGTTGTCATGGCCGGGGGTATCAGTGGGGATAAGCTTCCATTGTATATAAAATACTCCTAAAGGCAAGCGTCTCAGATAGCCTCTGACAACCAAGTCCAGCACCTGGCCTTCTCGTGTGGCTTAGATACTAAGCCCGGCAAAACTGCTCTTACTAACAGGTGAAGGCGGATACTTGGCGCCACAAAACCGGGAGCTTCGGGTAGATGGAGCTCGTCAGCCTAGTTAGGCAATTCATCTAGGGGTACTGTGATTTCAAACCCACGCTGCATTGCGGTAACAACCTCAAGGAATAATCAGGAGTGAAGCCCCTTAGGCGTTGGGAGTATAAACCGTGAAATTTCCTCCAGCAGCTTCTGCAACTATGTTGGTGCCAAATGTAACTCGAAGCGTTCTTTTGGATCTCATCAGCAAGGTTGAGAGAGGGACCATGACGCATGAACAGAATAGTACACTATTTTGGGTTATAGTGATTTTCAGAATTTTAAGTTTTATCTTAAAATTGATTTTTGCAAAAGATCAAGACAAATATTGTTATAGCTATAAGCAAGAGTAATACATCTTTTTAGAATATAATGTAAAAGCTCTTTTGTCATGCTACTGTACATATTTAAATATCATTCTCACATAGAAATTCTAAATGCATTTCTTCTTGGATAGTAAAAATTACTTTATTATGAAATAAGTACAGAATTATAAAGACATTTATTTCAAAGCTCTTTATTATCATTGAATAAATTATATTATCTACTCGTAGGAATGAAAAAAAAGTGTGCAGTATAGTTGCTACACAGAAAGACCTACAATTATGTCTAATATTACAGAAAATCATTCTTTACATAACAATGATTTTTAATAATAAAAAACTGCATTTAAATATTACATAGCATACTAACTATCAGTACCTAAAACGCAATTAAACTATTATTTAATACAAAACTATATGATTGAGCTTTTTATAAGCAAAATTGTAGTCAAACTGAATATCCATTTGATTGGATCAATAAAAATTAACTTATCTTAGAATGGACCTCATTCACCAACATTTAGTCACGTGATCTTATTGATAAAACAATGAAAAAAACTGTCTCGTGACAACCATCATAAATTAAACATGAGATCGTAAATTATATAGAAGAGATAAAGCACCACGTGGCTAAATGTTGTTTGTTTACAATTGGTGAATGAGGTCCATTGAAAACTATCTAAGATTCATAATGCCCCCCATAATGAAGAATTACAGAAATAGTTAAGACTAACATAAGCCTAACAATAAAATGTATAGTTCTTATTTAATTAACTTTCTTGACATTATTATAATTAAGCCACATAAGAAAACATATGTAAATTGTCACTAGCTTTAACAAAGCTTCGTTGATGTCTTTGTTGATTTGTGGAGAGGTATCAATCTTGGCTAGTATGCTGGAAAAAATTTGAAAAGAATATTTATTAAACTGCTTTATAAATAAACTAAATCCATAACATATATAAAAATAAAAAGTATGTAATACATATATCAAGATCTAAAAAAAAAAAAATTGAAAACTAAGGGCTTAATTAAATGACATTATAATATTTTGTTACTCGCCAGCATTGATTATTTCAACCAAACAATTGAAATAGCCTTATTTTTAACTTTTCACAATTTCTTTTTAATTAAGGGCCACCAAATTCACCTTGCCTATGGCATCCAATCACCAAAGGCCAGCACTGCCAGCACAATGGCCATATGCAAATACTTTTCCCCAACTAATGTCAGGTACCCATTAGAGTTGGGTGGGTTACTCTGAGGCGCCCTTTTAATTCCTGAATTAAAAAAAAAATTCTAACCTTTGCTAGAGACCATAGTCTTGAGTAAACTGAGAAATAAGATGAGATTGTCTAGATGACTAACAAGATCTAGTGACAATCTAGTCTAGAGTCTATTGAAAAATATAGAAATAGAATATATTATTTAGCTTTAGATCTAGAATCTAAAATTATTATAAACTCTAATCAAGATTGACTAGATCATGATAGATGAGTAGAGATCTAAATTTATGTTCTCTATGTTAGATAATAGTTTTTGCATCCATTTTTTGGTATACACTTCTTTCACCTACTAACTAGATGATTAGGTGGCTGAAGGTTACAACATCATAAAGACTGGGGTTTTGAATTCCAGGATATTTATGATAATTCCAAGTCAACCCAACTCTAATGGGTACCTAAGATCAGTTGAGGAAAAGATAGGTGTAAGATAATACCTTAATAACATTCAGTAATAGTAAATAATTACCTGATGCATGGCTAGTCCAGCTTTCTCTGGAAATGTTCCAGCCCAGTGCACACATCTTCACAATGAATCTAATTACTGCAAAATAAAAGGTAAACTTGCATCATGTGAAATAAAAAATAATTAAATTTTTATTCAACCAGTGTCAATATGAAAAGTCATCACAAAAAAGCAAATTTGGATTATAATAGCTAAAGCAAAAAAATAAAAATAAAATCTAAATAACCTAAAAAAGATAAAATATAAGTTTGATTCTGAAAGGCCATAACAAAATAATACAAGATAATTCCAGACAGCCACTACAAATAACACAAAAGTCGATTCCAAGCAGTCATAAAGAAAAGTTATCAAGTAGATTCCAAATATTAACTGCCAAAAAATAATCAAGTTAATTCTAAATAACAACAAACAAACAAACAAAAAAATGCAAAAGTCTGATTCTAAACAGCCATCACAAAAAAAAGCAATTAATTTAAACAACCACTACGAAAAACACCATATCAGACATTGATCATAAAAACACACAAATCCGATGAAGAGCTTAAGTAATATACACATGTCTGATTCCAAACAGCCATCTCCAAAGAAGAAAATGTCAATTCATTCAGCTACTAAAAAAAGCACATGATTCTTTAAAAAAAAAAAAAAAAAAAAATCCGCTACTGAACAATGATCACAAAAAACACACAAGTCTAATTTCAAACAGAGCTCATAAAAAGCCATCACAAAAAAAAAAGCCCACAAGTCTAATGCAGAACATTGATCACAAAAATGCACAAGTCCAATTTAAAACATTGATAAAAGAAAAACTAACAAATCTGATAAAGAACATCAATTAAAAAAACACATGTCCAAACTGCCATCAATAAAGACCCAAATGTCAATTCAATCAGCCACTACTAAAAAAAGCAGTTGATTTAAAAAAAAACAAAACAAGTCTTATGCCGAACATTGATCACAAAAAAAACCCACCAAGTCCAGTTTCGAACTCCACACCGATCTTAAAAAGGAGGCATAAGTCAGACTTCTAACAGCCATCACATAAAATAAACAAATAAAAATGCCATTCTAAAAAAACACAAAGTAAATGCACAACTCGGAATGTGAATATCCATCACAGAAAAACACAAGTCTTTTTCAAACAGCCCACACAAAAAATAAGTATGATTAAAAACACCCATCACAAAAATTTTAATAACCACCAAAAAAAAAAATGCGCAAGTCGGATTTATATTACTGATCATAAAAAGACACAAGTCCAATTCTGAACATCAATAACATAATCACACAAGTCCGATTCCAATCAGCCATTACAAAAAAGGACTATTTCATTCCAAACAGCCATCACGAAAAAAGCAAATTTCTTTTCAAACAGCCACTATACAAAACACGTTGATTCTAAACAAAAAAAAAACAAAAAAAAAACACAAGTCCGATGTCGAACATCAGTTACAAAAAAAAATTAAAAAATGTCCATTCTAAATAACCATAAAATGAATGCACTAGTTTGATTCCAAACAGCAATCACAAAAAAGCATATGTCGATTCAAACAGCGACTACAAAAAACTTGAATGCCAATTCTAAATAACCACATAAAATTTTTTTTTAAATGTACAAGTTCTATTCCGAGCATTAATCACAAAAATGACAAGTAAGAATCAAACAGCTACAGCCATTGCAAGTCGATTCCAAATAGCCAACATAAAAAAAAAAAAAATTAAAAAAAAGGAAGTCGTTGCTAAATAATACACACAAAATGGACAAGTCCGATTCAAAATAACTGGTTAACAAAACTAATCCCAAGTCGATTCTAAACAGCCTCAATATTAACATGCCAGATTAAAAATAGCCACCAAAAAAATGCACAGATTAAAAAAAGCGGCACAACAAAAACAAAGCTCCAAATCAAAATAGCAACACAATACAAAATGCAATTTCGAAAATAGTTTAATTCCACAATTTAAATTACTTTAGTATTTATGAAATGATCACCATGACTACAAAATATTTTACAAAATACATTATTTTCTTACCTTTACCTAATCTGTTGAACCATTGGGGCACCACACAAGTTCTGTCAACCATCCTTCTTTATTCCTCTCTTTACTTGGCCTTGGATAAAACTTCATTTAATGTCAGACCTGCCAATTCTTTGAAGCCTTCCCATTGCTCTGTCTTTCTTTCATTCTTCCTTCTGGAACTCTATGGTAAAAGGACCATAATCCTGGTTTAATTTTCTTGAAAAGGGAATATAGAGATTAAGCCGCTTCTTAAAAAAATTAAATTTCATTTCTACTTAAAAAAAAACAACAAAATTAAGCTACAAGTTTATTACCCTTGTTATAATGTAATTATAACCATAGCTAGAAAATGTTTTACAAATACTTTAAATTCTTACCATTACCTATCAATCAGTCTGTTGAACCATGGGGGCACCACACAAGATCTGTCAACAGCCCTTCTATATTCCTCTCTGTACTTAGCCCTGGATAAACCATTTCATGGCAGACCTGCCCATTCTTTGATGTCTTCACATTGCTCTCTTGTCTTTCATTCTTCATCCTGGAACTCAATGGTCAAAGGAGCATAACCCTGGTATTATTTTCTGGAAATAAAAAAAGACTGATTAAGTCCCTTTATGTAATTAACACCATTTTTTTACAAAATACATTAAATTCTTACCATTACCTATCAATCAGTCTGTTGAACCTTGGGGGCACCACACAAGATCTGTCAACAGCCCTTCTATATTCCTCTCTGTACTTAGCCCTGGATAAACCATTTCATGGCAGACCTGTCCATTCTTTGATGTCTTCCCATCTCTCTGTCTTCCTTCTTTGTACACAAATGGGGAAAAAATGGACCATAATTCTTAAAAAAGAAATTTAAAATCATTAAATAAAATTTAATTTAATTTCTAATTATCAATAAAATATCTTACCAAAATGCTAGCCACACTTTCTAAAACTATGACCAGTGCCTTATTTAAATCTTGAATTATATTTCTAGTCTAGGAGTTCCAATCAATTTTGTTGTATACAAAGGCCATGATACTGATTATAGGAATATGCCAGATGTCTGTTTCAGCATCTGAGTAAATAAATTAATGAAACTCCTATGACTCTAAGTTAGGGTAATGTCATCTTTCATATCTGTATTTAAAAAAAACAACAAAAAAAAACAAAAAAAAACTGGACATACATTCCTCATAATCAGTTCCCATCCTGTTTGTCATTTAAATATTTTGGATATTCCTTTTACATTCCAGCCAAGATCTCGCAGCGGACAGTAGAATATGGCAGTTTAAACTTCAGATCATTGTGTCCGTCTCGTGCAAACCACAAAACCAGGCAGTTTAATCAAGATCCACCTAAGAATGAAAAATACTATAAGATACAATTTCACATTACATCTAGAAAAGGATAGCTATATTTAACTTGATCTAGTAGAAGATGTACAACTATCATACCCATATAATGTAGATTAACAAACTGATTCAAGATAAATACTATTAAGCCAATCCTACACCCATACTACTTGTATACATAAAATTGGGTGGATCTAGAATTTTAGATCTAGATAGACTAGATTCTTATTAAAATTCTAGATCTTTTCTATTAAGTAATAAAAATCTTTAAAATGTATTTTAATATGGATGAAGTTTAACAGAAATGATTGGAAAATAGTCGATGCCAACGCAGAGGCTCTTGTTCTCGTATGAGCCATAGTTGTCTATTGACTGAAGGTGGTGGAGATAATTCAACAAGATGATTTACAATGTAATTCAAGAGATCTGTCTAGGTTAGTTCATTATTTTTCTTGAAGATTTCTATGATCAAGTCTAGATTTACTAGATCTAGCATCATATACAATAATTTCTAGAGATCTAGTGCTAAGTCCTATACATATGGGATCTAGATCTAATCAAGATCTATCTAAAATCAGAATAAAAAAATATGGAATGTCACACTAGATTTAGAATAGAATAGCAAAGTTTTACCAATATCTAGATTTTTAGTCCAGTAAATCAACTTATATAGATCAAGATATAAATTAAATTCACCTTTATCTATCCCTTAGTCTGTTGGACTGTTAAGGCACCACACAAGGTTTGTCGACCATTCTTTTCCTCACCGTCTTTTGAATGACTAATTCCTGAGAATAGTAAACCGTTATTGTTAAAGAATATACAGGTAATCAGTGCTTTTTTGTAAAGAAATAGGTGCCGGAGCTCAGTGATGGATTGCCTTTTAACAACTAATAAATAAATAATAAACTTTAAAATACAAAAGTAACTTTTTCGCTGCATTGAAAAAAGTGCCGGTACGCTGTACCAGTGCTTACTGTAATGCTGCTGACCTGAAAAATTGTAGTTAAACTAAATAATACAGTAATATTAAGCACATACTAATTAGTCTTAGATATATAGATCTAGAAATTATATTGAAATTGTGTAGATCTAGTCCAGTGATGCCCAACCTAATTTTACCCGCGGGTCATTATAATTTCCAACACTCATCTCGCGGGCCACATGAACGGAAAGTTATAAAAATAAAATAAAATTGTTCTGAAACTATTTTGGTAGAAACCTATGGATTTGACACTTAATTATTAGGTTATTTGACAATTATATTTTTTTACGCGTCAGACAATAGGTTACATTCTCTACTTAAATGTGAGCAACACTGGCTCATGTTGTGGTCTCTTTTTGATAAATATCCTCCAATATCTAAGCATAGTATTTAACAATTTTTTATTCGCGACTCAAACCAAGAATGCCACCATATTTATTTTATAATGCCGTTTTTAAGTTGTTTTATTAAACAGCCACACTTTCTTTACAAAATAAATATGTTGGCTTATTATCATGTTCAACAAAAAAAAAAAAAAAGTAAAGATCTGCTAACTTGTCCTGGTAGATTCTACATTCAGAGTCCCATTTCATAAACACAAAAATGTTAAAGTTCATGGTACCAATCCATGAGAGAAAAAAGTGAGGGCCCAAACGTAGGTAAAGATACATTTTTTCAACCTTTTTTTTTTTTTTTTTGTTTGGAAGGTAGATTTCTACACATAGTGCCGACGTTTCGGCGGGCCGGATGGAACCACGTTGCGGGCCGCATCTGGCCCGCGGGCCGTAGTTTGGGCATCACTGATCTAGTCAATCTAGATTTCAAAGCAAAGAAAACAGAAGAACTGTGGACCATAAGGCAAAGACGATAGGATCGACATGGACCAAGCTGAAGAAATCCAGAATATTTATTGAAAATTTTTAGTTAGATCTAGACTAATAATCTAGAATACTAGGACTATAGTAATCTATACATTCTTTTCTAGACTCTACTAGACAAACTCTAATGATGATTCTAATATTAAATATGTAGATCTAGAGCAGTGGTTCCCAAACTTTTTTGTCTCGTAGACCCCTTGCCATGTTTTCTGCTTTTCGGTAGAACCCCTGCTTAACTTATATTTTTTTTTTTTGTATTTTTTTTTTAGATAAATTTTTTTAAATTTTTATTTTTATTTTTTTTTTATTTTTTTTTAGATAATTTTTTTTTTTTTTTTTAATTTTTTTTTTTTTCGAAAATTGACTATCCAGGTACTGACTTCACTGTAGACCAGTGGTTCCCAAACTTTAAAAAAAAAAATTTTATAATTTAAAAAAAAATTTTTTTTTTTTTTTTTTTTTTTTTTTTTTTTTTTTTTTTTTTTTTTTTCCGAGAATTGACTATCTTGGGACTGACTTCACTGTAGACCAGTGGTTCCCAAAATTTTAGTAAAATTTTTTTTTTTTTTTTTTTTTAATGTTTTTTTTTAGATAATTTTTTTTTTTTTTTAAATTTTTTTAGATAAATTTTGTTTTAAAATTTATTTTTTTAAAATTTTTTTAGATAAATTTTGTTTTAAATTTTTTTTTTTTTTTTTTCGAGAATTCACTATCCCAGGACTGACTTCACTGTAGACCAGTGGTTCCCAAACATTTAGTAAAATTTTTTTTTTTTATTTTTTTTTAATTTTTTTTTTTTAATATTTTTTTTTTTTTTTTTTTTCATTTTTTTTTTTTTTTTAATTTTTTTTTTTTTTTTTTTTTTTTTTTTTTTTTTTTTTTTTTTTTTTTTGATATATATATATATATATATATATATATATTTTTTTTTTTTTTTTTTTTTAGATAAATTTTTTTTTTTTTAGATAATTTTTTATTTTTTTTTTTAAATTTTTTAGATAAATTTTGTTTTAAATTTTTTTTTTTTTTTTTTGAGAAGAATTCACTATCGCGGGACCGATTTCACTGTAGACCAGTGGTTCCCAAACTTTTTTGTTTCGTAGACCCCTTGCCATGTTTTCTGCTTTTTGGTAGACCCCCTGCTTAACTTATATTGCTTTTTTTTTTGCAATTTATTTGAAAACTAATTTCTAATTTTAGTTAGTTGAAGAGTAAAATGCAATTTAAAAATACATATAAAGTATTAAATAATAACTCAATTTTATTGATAAAATTCAAATTTAACCAATTTAATATGTATTGCTGGAATCATCAAACACACTGGAAATGTTTTTTTACCCAGGCTTATCATCTGTTCCTATGGATGTCATGTTTCATACATTCTATAAAGAAGACATTCAAACAATAAATATTAATTAATTAATTTGTTTTAAGTATCATTGTAAAAGTGTTCACAAAGAGTTTCTCGTGTATCTTTCACGTGTCCGCCGAACTGTTTTCACTTAAGGGGAAGGGACAAAGGCCAGTAACTGGCCCCTTAGCCAGTAGGCTTCAAGCAGGAAGAGCTCATTAGCCACATAGCAGAAGGAAAACTGAATTTAAAAATCTGCTGCCTTGCAACTATTCCCAAACATGGGAAAGCTGTCGTGGGTCAACCCTGAGGAAAAATAAGGAGCTGGCAACCCCTAGGCAGTTTACAGCACACAGCGCTACACCCCATCAGAGCCTGTGACGCCACTGGTTCCAAACTGATCCCAAACTGTATATATTTCCTTTGCAAAGAATCACATAAGAAGCTTTTAATTTGATAACTCATGCCACCGATGTGCCCTTGAACTGTATTTTTGTTTAAAGAAATTCTTTTAATAATATCAGATGTAGGTGTGTGTAAAACAGTTTTCACAACTACAACGGCTGGTAAAATCAATGTTTTACCTATGTTTCCATATTTTGCTATAAGTAAAGAGATATTGTAAGATGCTCACAAACCAACATCTTCTCTATTTATATATGATGTTGAAGTGAGATTGTGTGGGTCTATTCTTAACTTTATCTTTGAGTGCTAGAAAATTTTTAAATCTTTATCTATTTTGTCAGGGTGACATTGTCTCAGATGATCCTCTAGCAATTGGTTTCGTATCTACCCATTCTTTCATGTCTTCACATTGCTCTCTGTCTTTCATTCTTCATCCTGGAACTCAATGGTCAAAGGAAGATAACCCTGGTATTATTTTCTGGAAATAAAAAAAGACTGATTAAGTCCCTTAATGTAATTAACACCATTTTTTTACAAAATACATTAAATTCTTACCATTACCTATCAATCAGTCTGTTGAACCATGGGGGCACCACACAAGATCTGTCAACAGCCCTTCTATATTCCTCTCTGTACTTAGCCCTGGATAAACCATTTCATGGCAGATCTGCCCATTCTTTGATGTCTTCACATTGCTCTCTGTCTTTCATTCTTCATCCTGGAACTCAATGGTCAAAGGAGCATAGCCCTGGTATTATTTTCTGGAAATAAAAAAAGACTGATTAAGTCGCTTAATGTAATTAACACAAATTTTTTTTTAAAATACATTAAATTCTTACCATTACTAATCAATTAGTCTGTTGAACCATGGGGGCACCACACAAGATCTGTCAACAGCCCTTCTATATTCCTCTCTGTACTTAGCCTTGGATAAACCATTTCTTGGCAGACCTGCCCATTCTTTGATGTCTTTCCATCTCTCTGTCTTCCTTCTTTGTACACAAATGGGGAAAAAATGGACCATAATTCTTAAAAAAGAAATTTAATATCATTAAATAAAATTTAATTTAATTTCTAATTATTAATAAAATATCTTACCAGAATGCTAGCCACACTTTCTAAAACTATGACCAGTGCCTTATTTAAATCTTGAATTATATTTCTAGTCTAGGAGTTCCAATCAATTTTGTTGTATACAAAGGCCATGATATTGATTATAGGAATATGCCAGATGTCTGTTTCAGCATCTGAGTAAATAAATTAATGAAACTCCTATGACTCTAAGTTAGGGTAATGTCATCTTTCATATCTGTATTTAAAAAAAAAACAAAAAAAAAAAAAAAAAAACTGGACATACATTCCTCATTATCAGTTCCCATCCTGTTTGTCATTTAAATATTTTGGACATTCCTTTTACATTCCAGCCAAGATCTTGCAGCGGACAGTAGAAAATGGCAGTTTAAACTTCAGATCATTGTGTCAACCGTCTCGTGCAAACCACAAAACCAGGCAGTGTAATCAAGATCTACCTAAGAATGAAAAATACTATAAGATACAATTTCACATTACATCTAGAAAAGGATAGCTATATTTAACTTGATCTAGTAGAAGATGTACAACTATCATACCCATATAATGTAGATTAACAAACTGATTCAAGATAAATACTATTATCTTCTTATCTTATATAATACAGACGTTACTTCAAAAAAGAAGATGATTACGTCCTACGCGTCAAACATTTAGTCATGCATATTAACCAATGACTTAAATTCTGCCAAGTCACTGGTTTTCCTGGCTAGCTCAGGCAACCCATTCCATGCTCTAATAGCACTAGGGAAGAAGGAGTATTTGTACAAATTTGTCCTAGCATATGGGACGAGGAATGTGCCTTTATCTTTGTGTCTTTCAGAGTATTTTATTAAATTTTGTTTTTGTATTTGAAGATTATGGTTCAGTGTTTTATGTATGATTGCTACTTTACTTTTGAGCCTTCTGTCCTGAAGACTTTCTAAATTTAGTGATTTTACTAAAGGTGTTACTCTAGTCAAATGTGAATATTCGTTTGTTATGAATCGCACTGCTCTATTTTGTGTCTGTTCTAGTTTCTTAATGTTTTCTTGAGTTGAGGGGTCCCAAACGGAGGATGCATATTCTATTATTGGCCTAACCAAAGTTTTTAGTTTTATGTTCTTATTTGATTTATAGAAATTTCTTTTAATAAATCCTAATGCTTTGTTTGATTTTTTTGTAGTTTCATCAATATGTGGATTCCATGACAGTTTTTCATTTATTATAACACCTAGGTATTTTGCGTTTTTAGTCTGTGTTACTGGTTTGCCATGAATAAGATAAGTGGAATTAATTTGTTTTAGTTTTTTTGTTACTCTTAACAACTGACATTTTTCTGGGTGGAAAGACATGCTCCAATTTGATTCCCATTTCTGTAATTCATCTAATTCTCTTTGTAAAATATCTGTGTCTTGTGTTGTTTTTATTGTTCTATATATTATGCAATCGTCTGCAAATAATCTGACTTTTGTTCCTGAAGTAATGCAATTTGGTAAATCATTTATGTAAATTAAAAATAGTAGTGGACCCAAGACTGTTCCTTGAGGTACACCTGAGTTTACTGTTATCGGTGTTGATTTAGAGCCATTTTTTATTACAGTTTGTTCTCTCCCTATCAGAAAGTCCTTAATCCACTGATGCAGTGGACCATTAATGCCGAAATATTTTAATTTTTTAAGCAAACTATGGTGGTGAACTTTGTCAAAAGCCTTAGAAAAATCTAGTAAGATAGCATCTATTTGTTCACTATTATATTAAGCCAATCCTACACCCATACTACTTGTATACATAAAATTGGGTGGATCTAGAATTTTAGATCTAGATAGACTAGATTCTTATTAAAATTCTAGATCTTTTCTATTAAGTAATAAAAACCTTTAAAATGTATTTTAATATGGATGAAGCTGAACAGAAAGGATTGGAAAATAGTCGATGCCAACGCAGAGGCTCTTGTTCTCGTATGAGCCATAGTTGTCTATTGACTGAAGGTGGTGGAGATAATTCAACAAGATGATTTACAATGTAATTCAAGAGATCTGTCTAGGTTAGTTCATTATTTTTCATGAAGATTTCTATGATCAAGTCTAGATTTTCTAGATCTAGCATCATATACAATAATTTCTAGAGATCTAGTGCTAAGTCCTATACATATGGGATCTAGATCTAATCAAGATCTATCTAAAATCAGAATAAAAAATATGGAATGTCACACTAGATTTAGAATAGAATAGCAAAGTTTTACCAATATCTAGATTTTTAGTCCAGTAAATCAACTTATATAGATCAAGATATAAATTAAATTCACCTTTTTATCTATCCCTTAGTCTGTTGGACTGTTAAGGCACCACACAAGGTTTGTCGACCATTCTTTTCTTCACCGTCTTTTGAATGACTAATTCCTGAGAATAGTAAACCGTTATTGTTAAAGAATATACAGGTAATCAGTGCTTTTTTGTAAAGAAATAGGTGCTGGAGCTCAGTGATGAAATATAATTTCTGTTTTCTTTGCTTTGAAATCTAGATTGACTAGATCTACACAATGTCAATATAATTTCTAGATCTATATATCTAAGACTAATTAGTATGGGCTTAATATTACTGTATTATTTAGTTTAACTACAATTTTTTAGGTCAGCAGCATTACAGTAAGCACTGGTACAGCGTACTGGCACTTTTTTCAATGCAGCGAAAAAGTTACTTTTGTATTTTAAAGTTTATTATTTATTTATTAGTTGTTAAAAGGTAATCCATCACTGAGCTCCGGCACCTATTTCTTTACAAAAAAGCACTGATTACCTGTATATTCTTTAACAATAACGGTTTACTATTCTCAGGAATTAGTCATTCAAAAGACGGTGAGGAAAAGAATGGTCGACAAACCTTGTGTGGTGCCTTAACAGTCCATCAGACTAAGGGATAGATAAAGGTGAATTTAATTTATATTTTGATCTATATAAGTTGATTTACTGGACTAAAAATCTAGATATTGGTAAAACTTTGCTATTCTATTCTAAATCTAGTGTGACATTCCATATTTTTTATTCTGATTTTAGATAGATCTTGATTAGATCTAGATCCCATATGTATAGGACTTAGCACTAGATCTCTAGAAATTATTGTATATGATGCTAGATCTAGAAAATCTAGACTTGATCATAGAAATCTTCAAGAAAAATAATGAACTAACCTAGACAGATCTCTTGAATTACATTGTAAATCATCTTGTTGAATTATCTCCACCACCTTCAGTCAATAGACAACTATGGCTCATACGAGAACAAGAGCCTCTGCGTTGGCATCGACTATTTTCCAATCCTTTCTGTTCAGCTTCATCCATATTAAAATACATTTTAAAGGTTTTTATTACTTAATAGAAAAGATCTAGAATTTTAATAAAAATCTAGTCTATCTAGATCTAAAATTCTAGATCCACCCAATTTTATGTATACAAGTAGTATGGGTGTAGGATTGGCTTAATATAATAGTAAACAAATAGATGCTATCTTACTAGATTTTTCTAAGGCTTTTGACAAAGTTCACCACCATAGTTTGCTTAAAAAATTAAAATATTTCGGCATTAATGGTCCACTGCATCAGTGGATTAAGGACTTTCTGATAGGGAGAGAACAAACTGTAATAAAAAATGGCTCTAAATCAACACCGATAACAGTAAACTCAGGTGTACCTCAAGGAACAGTCTTGGGTCCACTACTATTTTTAATTTACATAAATGATTTACCAAATTGCATTACTTCAGGAACAAATATCAGATTATTTGCAGACGATTGCATAATATATAGAACAATAAAAACAACACAAGACACAGATATTTTACAAAGAGAATTAGATGAATTACAGAAATGGGAATCAAATTGGAGCATGTCTTTCCACCCAGAAAAATGTCAGTTGTTAAGAGTAACAAAAAAACTAAAACAAATTAATTCCACTTATCTTATTCATGGCAAACCAGTAACACAGACTAAAAACGCAAAATACCTAGGTGTTATAATAAATGAAAAACTGTCATGGAATCCACATATTGATAAAACTACAAAAAAATCAAACAAAGCATTAGGATTTATTAAAAGAAATTTCTATAAATCAAATAAGAACATAAAACTAAAATGTTATTTAAAACTTTGGTTAGGCCAATAATAGAATATGCATCCTCCGTTTGGGACCCCATTACTCAAGAAAACATTAAGAAACTAGAACAGACACAAAATAGAGCAGTGCGATTCATAACAAACGAAAATTCACATTTGACTAGAGTAACACCTTTAGTAAAATCACTAAATTTAGAAAGTCTTCAGGACAGAAGGCTCAAAAGTAAAGTAGCAATCATACATAAAACACTGAACCATAATCTTCAAATACAAAAACAAAATTTAATAAAATACTCTGAAAGACACAAAGATAAAGGCACATTCCTCGTCCCATATGCTAGGACAAATTTGTACAAATACTCCTTCTTCCCTAGTGCTATTAGAGCATGGAATGGGTTGCCTGAGCTAGCCAGGAAAACCAGTGACTTGGCAGAATTTAAGTCATTGGTTAATATGCATGACTAAATGTTTGACGCGTAGGACGTAATCATCTTCTTTTTTGAAGTAACGTCTGTATTATATAAGATAAGAAGATAATAGTATTTATCTTGAATCAGTTTGTTAATCTACATTATATGGGTATGATAGTTGTACATCTTCTACTAGATCAAGTTAAATATAGCTATCCTTTTTTAGATGTAATATGAAATTGTATCTGATAGTATTTTTCATTCTTAGGTAGATCTTGATTACACTGCCTGGTTTTGTGGTTTGCACGAGATGGTTGACACAATGATCTGAAGTTCAAACTGCCATTTTCTACTGTCCGCTGCAAGATCTTGGCTGGAATGTAAAAGGAATGTCCAAAATATTTAAATGACAAAAAGGATGGGAACTGATAATGAGGAATGTATGTCCAGTTTTTTTTTGTTTTTTTTTGTGTTTTTTTAATACAGATATGAAAGATGACATTACCCTAACTTAGAGTCATAGGAGTTTCATTAATTTATTTACTCAGATGCTGAAACAGACATCTGGTATATTCCTATAATCAGTATCATGGCCTTTGTATACAACAAAATTGATTGGAACTCCTAGACTAGAAATATAATTCAAGATTTAAATAAGGCACTGGTCATAGTTTTAGAAAGTGTGGCTAGCATTCTGGTAAGATATTTTATTAATAATTAGAAATTAAATTAAATTTTATTTAATGATATTAAATTTCTTTTTTAAGAATTATGGTCCATTTTTTCCCCATTTGTGTACAAAGAAGGAAGACAGAGAGATGGAAAGACATCAAAGAATGGGCAGGTCTGCCAAGAAATGGTTTATCCAGGGCTAAGTACAGAGAGGAATATAGAAGGGCTGTTGACAGATCTTGTGTGGTGCCCCCATGGTTCAACAGACTAATTGATTGGTAATGGTAAGAATTTAATGTATTTTTTAAAAAAAATTGTGTTAATTACATTAAGGGACTAAATCAGTCTTTTTTTATTTCCAGAAAATAATACCAGGGTTATGCTCCTTTGACCATTGAGTTCCAGGATGAAGAATGAAAGACAGAGAGCAATGTAAAGACATGAAAGAATAGGCAGGTCTGCCATGAAATGGTTTATCCAGGGCTAAGTACAGAGAGGAATATAGAAGGGCTGTTGACAGATCTTGTGTGTTGCCCCCATGGTTCAACAGACTGATTGATAGGTAATGGTAAGAATTTAATGTATTTTGTAAAAAAAATGGTGTTAATTACATTAAGGGACTTAATCACTCTTTTTTTAATTTTACATTCATTTAATGTAATTATTTTATACAGTAATATATGATTTTTATCTTGGTAAATCATTTAAATATATATCCTGCTAATCAAACCAAAGAATCTTCTCAATACTTATTTAAAAATTTTAATTTTGTCTGCATGTAACAAATGTTTAACGAAAAGAAATGTACACTGTCCAGCATTGATTATTTAAAACTGGGATTCATTCCTTCCTTGTCAAACAAGCCGTTGCCTAAGTGACTTTTTTAAAATAATGATACGAAACCAATTGCTAGAGGATCATCTGAGACAATGTCACCCTAACAAAATAGATAAAGATTTAAAAATTTTCTAGCACTCAAAGATAAAGTTAAGAATAGACCCACACAATCTCACTTCAACATCATATATATATAGAGAAGATGTTGGTTTGTGAGCATCTTACAATATCTCTTTACTTATAGCAAAATATGGAAACATAGGTAAAACATTGATTTTACCAGCCGTTGTAGTTGTGAAAACTGTTTTACACACACCTACATCTGATATTATTAAAAGAATTTCTTTAAACAAAAATACAGTTCAAGGGCACATCGGTGGCATGAGTTATCAAATTAAAAGCTTCTTATGCGATTCTTTGCAAAGGAAATATATACAGTTTGGGATCAGTTTGGAACCAGTGGCGTCACAGGCTCTGATGGGGTGTAGCACTGTGTGCTGTAAACTGCCTAGGGGTTGCCAGCTCCTTATTTTTCCTCAGGGTTGACCCACGACAGCTTTCCCATGTTTGGGAATAGTTGCAAGGCAGCAGATTTTTAAATTCAGTTTTCCTTCTGCTATGTGGCTAATGAGCTCTTCCTGCTTGAAGCCTACCGGCTAAGGTGCCAGTTACTCGCCTTCGTCCCTTCCCCTTTAGTGAAAACAGTTCGGCGGACACGTGAAAGATACACGAGAAACTCTTTGCGAAAATTTTTACAATGATACTTAAAACAAATTAATTAATTAATATTTATTGTTTGAATGTCTTCTTTATAGAATGTATGAAACATGACATCCATAGGAACAGATGATAAGCCTGGGTAAAAAAACATTTCCAGTGTGTTTGATGATTCCAGCAATACATATTAAATTGGTTAAATTTGAATTTTATCAATAAAAATGAGTTATTATTTAATACTTATATGTATTTTTAAATTGCATTTTACTCTTCAACTCACTAAAATTAGAAATTAGTTTTCAAATAAATTGAAAAACAAAAGCAATATAAGTTAAGCAGGGGGTCTACAAAAAGCAGAAAACATGGCAAGGGGTCTACGAAACAAAAAAGTTTGGGAACCACTGGTCTACAGTGAAGTCAGTTCCGCAATAGTGAATTCTCAAAAAAAAAAAAAAAAAAAAAATTTAAAACAAAATTTATCTAAAAAAATTTAAAAAAAATAAAAAAAGTTAAAAAAAAAAAATTTACTAAAAAAAAAAAAAAAAAATTAAAAAAAAACATTTTATAAAAAAAAAAAAAAAAAAAAAAAAAAAAAAAAAAAAAAAAAAAAAAAAAAAAAAAAAAAAAAAAAATTTATAAAAAAAAATAAAAAAAAAAAAAAAAAATTTACTGAATGTTTGGGAACCACTGGTCTACAGTGAAATCAGTCCTGGGATAGTGAATTCTGAAAAAAAAAAAAAAAAAATTTAAAACAAAATTTATCTAAAGAAATTACAAAAAAAAATTTATCTAAAAAAAAAAATTGAAAAAAAAAAATTAAAAAAAAATTTTTTTTATATAAAAAACAACAAAAAAAAAAAAAAAAAATTTTACTAAAATTTTGGGAACCACTGGTCTACAGTGAAGTTAGTCCCAAGATAGTCAATTCTCGGAAAAAAAAAATAAAAAAATTTTTTAAAAAAATTATAAAAATTTTTTTATAAAAGTTTGGGAACCACTGGTCTACAGTGAAGTCAGTACCGGGAAAGTCAATTCTCGAAAAAAAAAAAAAAATTAAAAGAAAAAAAAAAAAATTATCTAAAAAAAATAAAAAAATAAATAAAAATAAAAATTAAAAAAATTTATCTAAAAAAAAAAAATACAAAAAAAAAAAATATAAGTTAGTTTAGCAGGGGTTTTACCGAAAAGCAGAAAACATGGCAAGGGGTCTACGAGACAAAAAAATTTGGGAACCACTGCTCTAGATCTACATATTTAATATTAGAATCATCATTAGAGTTTGTCTAGTAGAGTCTAGAAAAGAATGTATAGATTACTATAGTCCTAGTATTCTAGATTATTAGTCTAGATCTAACTTAAAATTTTCAATAAATATTCTGGATTTCTTCAGCTTGGTCCATGTCAATCCTATCGTCTTTGCCTTATGGTCTACCGTTCTTCTGTTTTCTTTGCTTTGAAATCTAGATTGACTAGATCTACACAATGTCAATATAATTTCTAGATCTATATATCTAAGACTAATTAGTATGGGCTTAATATTACTGTATTATTTAGTTTAACTACAATTTTTCAGGTCAGCAGCATTACAGTAAGCACTGGTACAGCGTACCGGCACTTTTTTCAATGCAGCGAAAAAGTTACTTTTGTATTTTAAAGTTTATTATTTATTTATTAGTTGTTAAAAGGCAATCCATCACTGAGCTCCGGCACCTATTTCTTTACAAAAAAGCACTGATTACCTGTATATTCTTTAACAATAACGGTTTACTATTCTCAGGAATTAGTCATTCAAAAGACGGTGAGGAAAAGAATGGTCGACAAACCTTGTGTGGTGCCTTAACAGTCCATCAGACTAAGGGATAGATAAAGGTGAATTTAATTTATATTTTGATCTATATAAGTTGATTTACTGGACTAAAAATCTAGATATTGGTAAAACTTTGCTATTCTATTCTAAATCTAGTGTGACATTCCATATTTTTTATTCTGATTTTAGATAGATCTTGATTAGATCTAGATCCCATATGTATAGGACTTAGCACTAGATCTCTAGAAATTATTGTATATGATGCTAGATCTAGAAAATCTAGACTTGATCATAGAAATCTTCAAGAAAAATAATGAACTAACCTAGACAGATCTCTTGAATTACATTGTAAATCATCTTGTTGAATTATCTCCACCACCTTCAGTCAATAGACAACTATGGCTCATACGAGAACAAGTGCCTCTGCGTTGGCATCGACTATTTTCCAATCCTTTCTGTTCAGCTTCATCCATATTAAAATACATTTTAAAGGTTTTTATTACTTAATAGAAAAGATCTAGAATTTTAATAAAAATCTAGTCTATCTAGATCTAAAATTCTAGATCCACCCAATTTTATGTATACAAGTAGTATGGGTGTAGGATTGGCTTAATATAATAGTGAACAAATAGATGCTATCTTACTAGATTTTTCTAAGGCTTTTGACAAAGTTCACCACCATAGTTTGCTTAAAAAATTAAAATATTTCGGCATTAATGGTCCACTGCATCAGTGGATTAAGGACTTTCTGATAGGGAGAGAACAAACTGTAATAATAAATGGCTCTAAATCAACACCGATAATAGTAAACTCAGGTGTACCTCAAGGAACAGTCTTGGGTCCACTACTATTTTTAATTTACATAAATGATTTACCAAATTGCATTACTTCAGGAACAAAAGTCAGATTATTTGCAGACGATTGCATAATATATAGAACAATAAAAACAACACAAGACACAGATATTTTACAAAGAGAATTAGATGAATTACAGAAATGGGAATCAAATTGGAGCATGTCTTTCCACCCAGAAAAATGTCAGTTGTTAAGAGTAACAAAAAAACTAAAACAAATTAATTCCACTTATCTTATTCATGGCAAACCAGTAACACAGACTAAAAACGCAAAATACCTAGGTGTTATAATAAATGAAAAACTGTCATGGAATCCACATATTGATGAAACTACAAAAAAATCAAACAAAGCATTAGGATTTATTAAAAGAAATTTCTATAAATCAAATAAGAACATAAAACTAAAATGTTATTTAAAACTTTGGTTAGGCCAATAATAGAATATGCATCCTCTGTTTGGGACCCCACAACTCAAGAAAACATTAAGAAACTAGAATAGACACAAAATAGAGCAGTGCGATTCATAACAAACGAATATTCACATTTGACTAGAGTAACACCTTTAGTAAAATCACTAAATTTAGAAAGTCTTCAGGACAGAAGGCTCAAAAGTAAAGTAGCAATCATACATAAAACACTGAACCATAATCTTCAAATACAAAAACAAAATTTAATAAAATACTCTGAAAGACACAAAGATAAAGGCACATTCCTCGTCCCATATGCTAGGACAAATTTGTACAAATACTCCTTCTTCCCTAGTGCTATTAGAGCATGGAATGGGTTGCCTGAGCTAGCCAGGAAAACCAGTGACTTGGCAGAATTTAAGTCATTGGTTAATATGCATGACTAAATGTTTGACGCGTAGGACGTAATCATCTTCTTTTTTGAAATAACGTCTGTATTATATAAGATAAGAAGATAATAGTATTTATCTTGAATCAGTTTGTTAATCTACATTATATGGGTATGATAGTTGTACATCTTCTACTAGATCAAGTTAAATATAGCTATCCTTTTTTAGATGTAATGTGAAATTGTATCTGATAGTATTTTTCATTCTTAGGTAGATCTTGATTACACTGCCTGGTTTTGTGGTTTGCACAAGACGGTTGACACAATGATCTGAAGTTCAAACTGCCATTTTCTACTGTCCGCTGCAAGATCTTGGCTGGAATGTAAAAGGAATGTCCAAAATATTTAAATGACAAACAGGATGGGAACTGATAATGAGGAATGTATGTCCAGTTTTTTTTTGTTTTTTTTTGTGTTTTTTTAATACAGATATGAAAGATGACATTACCCTAACTTAGAGTCATAGGAGTTTCATTAATTTATTTACTCAGATGCTGAAACAGACATCTGGTATATTCCTATAATCAGTATCATGGCCTTTGTATACAACAAAATTGATTGGAACTCCTAGACTAGAAATATAATTCAAGATTTAAATAAGGCACTGGTCATAGTTTTAGAAAGTGTGGCTAGCATTCTGGTAAGATATTTTATTAATAATTAGAAATTAAATTAAATTTTCTTTAATGATATTAAATTTCTTTTTTAAGAATTATGGTCCATTTTTTCCCCATTTGTGTACAAAGAAGGAAGACAGAGAGATGGAAAGACATCAAAGAATGGGCAGGTCTGCCAAGAAATGGTTTATCCAGGGCTAAGTACAGAAAGGAATATAGAAGGGCTGTTGACAGATCTTGTGTGGTGCCCCCATGGTTCAACAGACTAATTGATTGGTAATGGTAAGAATTTAATGTATTTTTTAAAAAAAATTGTGTTAATTACATTAAGGGACTAAATCAGTCTTTTTTTATTTCCAGAAAATAATACCAGGGTTATGCTCCTTTGACCATTGAGTTCCAGGATGAAGAATGAAAGACAGAGAGCAATGTAAAGACATGAAAGAATAGGCAGGTCTGCCATGAAATGGTTTATCCAGGGCTAAGTACAGAGAGGAATATAGAAGGGCTGTTGACAGATCTTGTGTGGTGCCCCCATGGTTCAACAGACTGATTGATAGGTAATGGTAAGAATTTAATGTATTTTGTAAAAAAAAATGGTGTTAATTACATTAAGGGCCTTATCACTCTTTTTTTAATTTTACATTCATTTAATGTAATTATTTTATACAGTAATATATGATTTTTATCTTGGTAAATCATTTAAATATATATCCTGCTAATCAAACCAAAGAATCTTCTCAATACTTATTTAAAAATTTTAATTTTGTCTGCATGTAACAAATGTTTAACGAAAAGAAATGTACACTGTCCAGCATTGATTATTTAAAACTGGGATTCATTCCTTCCTTGTCAAACAAGCCGTTGCCTAAGTGACTTTTTTAAAATAATGATACGAAACCAATTGCTAGAGGATCATCTGAGACAATGTCACCCTAACAAAATAGATAAAGATTTAAAAATTTTCTAGCACTCAAAGATAAAGTTAAGAATAGACCCACACAATCTCACTTCAACATCATATATATATAGAGAAGATGTTGGTTTGTGAGCATCTTACAATATCTCTTTACTTATAGCAAAATATGGAAACATAGGTAAAACATTGATTTTACCAGCCGTTGTAGTTGTGAAAACTGTTTTACACACACCTACATCTGATATTATTAAAAGAATTTCTTTAAACAAAAATACAGTTCAAGGGCACATCGGTGGCATGAGTTATCAAATTAAAAGCTTCTTATGTGATTCTTTGCAAAGGAAATATATACAGTTTGGGATCAGTTTGGAACCAGTGGCGTCACAGGCTCTGATGGGGTGTAGCGCTGTGTGCTGTAAACTGCCTAGGGGTTGCCAGCTCCTTATTTTTCCTCAGGGTTGACCCACGACAGCTTTCCCATGTTTGGGAATAGTTGCAAGGCAGCAGATTTTTAAATTCAGTTTTCCTTCTGCTATGTGGCTAATGAGCTCTTCCTGCTTGAAGCCTACCGGCTAAGGCGCCAGTTACTCGCCTTCGTCCCTTCCCCTTTAGTGAAAACAGTTCGGCGGACACGTGAAAGATACACGAGAAACTCTTTGCGAAAATTTTTACAATGATACTTAAAACAAATTAATTAATTAATATTTATTGTTTGAATGTCTTCTTTATAGAATGTATGAAACATGACATCCATAGCAACAGATGATAAGCCTGGGTAAAAAAACATTTCCAGTGTGTTTGATGATTCCAGCAATACATATTAAATTGGTTAAATTTGAATTTTATCAATAAAAATGAGTTATTATTTAATACTTATATGTATTTTTAAATTGCATTTTACTCTTCAACTCACTAAAATTAGAAATTAGTTTTTAAATAAATTTGAAAAAAAAAAGCAATATAAGTTAAGCAGGGGGTCTACCAAAAAGCAGAAAATATGGCAAGGGGTCTACGAAACAAAAAAGTTTGGGAACCACTGGTCTACAGTGAAGTCAGTTCCGCAATAGTGAATTCTCAAAAAAAAAAAAAAAAAAAAAAAAATTTAAAACAAAATTTATCTAAAAAAATTTAAAAAAAAAAAAAAATTAAAAAAAAAAAAATTTACTAAAAAAAAAAAAAAAAAAATTAAAAAAAAACATTTTATAAAAAAAAAAAAAAAAAAAAAAAAAATTAAAAAAAAAATTAAAAAAAAAAATTTTATAAAAAAAAAAAAAAAAAAAAAAAAAAAAAAAAAATTTACTGAATGTTTGGGAACCACTGGTCTACAGTGAAATCAGTCCTGGGATAGTGAATTCTCAAAAAAAAAAAAAAAAAAATTTAAAACAAAATTTATCTAAAGAAATTACAAAAAAAAATTTATCTAAAAAAAAAAATTGAAAAAAAAAAATTAAAAAAATTTTTTTTTTATAAAAAAAACAACAAAAAAAAAAAAAAAATTTTACTAAAATTTTGGGAACCACTGGTCTACAGTGAAGTTAGTCCCAAGATAGTCAATTCTCGGAAAAAAAAAAATAAAAAAAATTTTTAAAAAAATTATAAAAATTTTTTTATAAAAGTTTGGGAACCACTGGTCTACAGTGAAGTCAGTACCGGGAAAGTCAATTCTCGAAAAAAAAAAAAAAATTAAAAGAAAAAAAAAAAAATTATCTAAAAAAAATAAAAAAATAAATAAAAATAAAAATTAAAAAAAATGTATCTAAAAAAAAAAAATACAAAAAAAAAAAATATAAGTTAGTTAAGCAGGGGTTTTACCGAAAAGCAGAAAACATGGCAAGGGGTCTACGAGACAAAAAAATTTGGGAACCACTGCTCTAGATCTACATATTTAATATTAGAATCATCATTAGAGTTTGTCTAGTAGAGTCTAGAAAAGAATGTATAGATTACTATAGTCCTAGTATTCTAGATTATTAGTCTAGATCTAACTTAAAATTTTCAATAAATATTCTGGATTTCTTCAGCTTGGTCCATGTCAATCCTATCGTCTTTGCCTTATGGTCTACCGTTCTTCTGTTTTCTTTGCTTTGAAATCTCGATTGACTAGATCTACACAATGTCAATATAATTTCTAGATCTATATATCTAAGACTAATTAGTATGGGCTTAATATTACTGTATTATTTAGTTTAACTACAATTTTTCAGGTCAGCAGCATTACAGTAAGCACTGGTACAGCGTACCGGCACTTTTTTCAATGCAGCGAAAAAGTTACTTTTGTATTTTAAAGTTTATTATTTATTTATTAGTTGTTAAAAGGCAATCCATCACTGAGCTCCGGCACCTATTTCTTTACAAAAAAGCACTGATTACCTGTATATTCTTTAACAATAACGGTTTACTATTCTCAGGAATTAGTCATTCAAAAGACGGTGAGGAAAAGAATGGTCGACAAACCTTGTGTGGTGCCTTAACAGTCCATCAGACTAAGGGATAGATAAAGGTGAATTTAATTTATATTTTGATCTATATAAGTTGATTTACTGGACTAAAAATCTAGATATTGGTAAAACTTTGCTATTCTATTCTAAATCTAGTGTGACATTCCATATTTTTTATTCTGATTTTAGATAGATCTTGATTAGATCTAGATCCCATATGTATAGGACTTAGCACTAGATCTCTAGAAATTATTGTATATGATGCTAGATCTAGAAAATCTAGACTTGATCATAGAAATCTTCAAGAAAAATAATGAACTAACCTAGACAGATCTCTTGAATTACATTGTAAATCATCTTGTTGAATTATCTCCACCACCTTCAGTCAATAGACAACTATGGCTCATACGAGAACAAGAGCCTCTGCGTTGGCATCGACTATTTTCCAATCCTTTCTGTTCAGCTTCATCCATATTAAAATACATTTTAAAGGTTTTTATTACTTAATAGAAAAGATCTAGAATTTTAATAAGAATCTAGTCTATCTAGATCTAAAATTCTAGATCCACCCAATTTTATGTATACAAGTAGTATGGGTGTAGGATTGGCTTAATATAATAGTGAACAAATAGATGCTATCTTACTAGATTTTTCTAAGGCTTTTGACAAAGTTCACCACCATAGTTTGCTTAAAAAATTAAAATATTTCGGCATTAATGGTCCACTGCATCAGTGGATTAAGGACTTTCTGATAGGGAGAGAACAAACTGTAATAATAAATGGCTCTAAATCAACACCGATAATAGTAAACTCAGGTGTACCTCAAGGAACAGTCTTGGGTCCACTACTATTTTTAATTTACATAAATGATTTACCAAATTGCATTACTTCAGGAACAAAAGTCAGATTATTTGCAGACGATTGCATAATATATAGAACAATAAAAACAACACAAGACACAGATATTTTACAAAGAGAATTAGATGAATTACAGAAATGGGAATCAAATTGGAGCATGTCTTTCCACCCAGAAAAATGTCAGTTGTTAAGAGTAACAAAAAAACTAAAACAAATTAATTCCACTTATCTTATTCATGGCAAACCAGTAACACAGACTAAAAACGCAAAATACCTAGGTGTTATAATAAATGAAAAACTGTCATGGAATCCACATATTGATGAAACTACAAAAAAATCAAACAAAGCATTAGGATTTATTAAAAGAAATTTCTATAAATCAAATAAGAACATAAAACTAAAATGTTATTTAAAACTTTGGTTAGGCCAATAATAGAATATGCATCCTCCGTTTGGGACCCCACAACTCAAGAAAACATTAAGAAACTAGAACAGACACAAAATAGAGCAGTGCGATTCATAACAAACGAATATTCACATTTGACTAGAGTAACACCTTTAGTAAAATCACTAAATTTAGAAAGTCTTCAGGACAGAAGGCTCAAAAGTAAAGTAGCAATCATACATAAAACACTGAACCATAATCTTCAAATACAAAAACAAAATTTAATAAAATACTCTGAAAGACACAAAGATAAAGGCACATTCCTCGTCCCATATGCTAGGACAAATTTGTACAAATACTCCTTCTTCCCTAGTGCTATTAGAGCATGGAATGGGTTGCCTGAGCTAGCCAGGAAAACCAGTGACTTGGCAGAATTTAAGTCATTGGTTAATATGCATGACTAAATGTTTGACGCGTAGGACGTAATCATCTTCTTTTTTGAAGTAACGTCTGTATTATATAAGATAAGAAGATAATAGTATTTATCTTGAATCAGTTTGTTAATCTACATTATATGGGTATGATAGTTGTACATCTTCTACTAGATCAAGTTAAATATAGCTATCCTTTTTTAGATGTAATGTGAAATTGTATCTGATAGTATTTTTCATTCTTAGGTAGATCTTGATTACACTGCCTGGTTTTGTGGTTTGCACGAGACGGTTGACACAATGATCTGAAGTTCAAACTGCCATTTTCTACTGTCCGCTGCAAGATCTTGGCTGGAATGTAAAAGGAATGTCCAAAATATTTAAATGACAAACAGGATGGGAACTGATAATGAGGAATGTATGTCCAGTTTTTTTTTGTTTTTTTTTGTGTTTTTTTAATACAGATATGAAAGATGACATTACCCTAACTTAGAGTCATAGGAGTTTCATTAATTTATTTACTCAGATGCTGAAACAGACATCTGGCATATTCCTATAATCAGTATCATGGCCTTTGTATACAACAAAATTGATTGGAACTCCTAGACTAGAAATATAATTCAAGATTTAAATAAGGCACTGGTCATAGTTTTAGAAAGTGTGGCTAGCATTCTGGTAAGATATTTTATTAATAATTAGAAATTAAATTAAATTTTATTTAATGATATTAAATTTCTTTTTTAAGAATTATGGTCCATTTTTTCCCCATTTGTGTACAAAGAAGGAAGACAGAGAGATGGAAAGACATCAAAGAATGGGCAGGTCTGCCAAGAAATGGTTTATCCAGGGCTAAGTACAGAAAGGAATATAGAAGGGCTGTTGACAGATCTTGTGTGGTGCCCCCATGGTTCAACAGACTAATTGATTGGTAATGGTAAGAATTTAATGTATTTTTAAAAAAAAATTGTGTTAATTACATTAAGGGACTAAATCAGTCTTTTTTTATTTCCAGAAAATAATACCAGGGTTATGCTCCTTTGACCATTGAGTTCCAGGATGAAGAATGAAAGACAGAGAGCAATGTGAAGACATGAAAGAATGGGCAGGTCTGCCATGAAATGGTTTATCCAGGGCTAAGTACAGAGAGGAATATAGAAGGGCTGTTGACAGATCTTGTGTGGTGCCCCCATGGTTCAACAGACTGATTGATAGGTAATGGTAAGAATTTAATGTATTTTGTAAAAAAAATGGTGTTAATTACATTAAGGGACTAAATCTTTCTTTTTTAAATTTTTACATTCATTTAATGTAATTATTTTATACAGTAATATATGATTTTTATCTTGGTAAATCATTTAAATATATATCCTGCTAATCAAACCAAAGAATCTTCTCAATACTTATTTAAAAATTTTAATTTTGTCTGCATGTAACAAATGTTTAACGAAAAGAAATGTACACTGTCCAGCATTGATTATTTAAAACTGGGATTCATTCCTTCCTTGTCAAACAAGCCGTTGCCTAAGTGACTTTTTTAAAATAATGATACGAAACCAATTGCTAGAGGATCATCTGAGACAATGTCACCCTAACAAAATAGATAAAGATTTAAAAATTTTCTAGCACTCAAAGATAAAGTTAAGAATAGACCCACACAATCTCACTTCAACATCATATATATATATAGAAGATGTTGGTTTGTGAGCATCTTACAATATCTCTTTACTTATAGCAAAATATGGAAACATAGGTAAAACATTGATTTTACCAGCCGTTGTAGCTGTGAAAACTGTTTTACACACACCTACATCTGATATTATTAAAAGAATTTCTTTAAACAAAAATACAGTTCAAGGGCACATCGGTGGCATGAGTTATCAAATTAAAAGCTTCTTATGTGATTCTTTGCAAAGGAAATATATACAGTTTGGGATCAGTTTGGAACCAGTGGCGTCACAGGCTCTGATGGGGTGTAGCGCTGTGTGCTGTAAACTGCCTAGGGGTTGCCAGCTCCTTATTTTTCCTCAGGGTTGACCCACGACAGCTTTCCCATGTTTGGGAATAGTTGCAAGGCAGCAGATTTTTAAATTCAGTTTTCCTTCTGCTATGTGGCTAATGAGCTCTTCCTGCTTGAAGCCTACCGGCTAAGGCGCCAGTTACTCGCCTTCATCCCTTCCCCTTTAGTGAAAACAGTTCGGCGGACACGTGAAAGATACACGAGAAACTCTTTGCGAAAATTTTTACAATGATACTTAAAACAAATTAATTAATTAATATTTATTGTTTGAATGTCTTCTTTATAGAATGTATGAAACATGACATCCATAGGAACAGATGATAAGCCTGGGTAAAAAAACATTTCCAGTGTGTTTGATGATTCCAGCAATACATATTAAATTGGTTAAATTTGAATTTTATCAATAAAAATGAGTTATTATTTAATACTTATATGTATTTTTAAATTGCATTTTACTCTTCAACTCACTAAAATTAGAAATTAGTTTTCAAATAAATTGAAAAAAAAAAGCAATATAAGTTAAGCAGGGGGTCTACCAAAAAGCAGAAAACATGGCAAGGGGTCTACGAAACAAAAAAGTTTGGGAACCACTGGTCTACAGTGAAGTCAGTCCCACAATAGTGAATTCTCAAATAAAAAAAAAAAAAAATTTAAAACAAAATTTATCTAAAAAAATTTAAAAAAAAAAAAAAGAGAAAAAAAAAAAAAATTTACTAAAAAAAAAAAAAAAAAATTAAAAAAAAAAATTTTATAAAAAAAAAAAAAAAAATTTACTGAAAAAAAAAAAAAAAAAAAAAAAAAAAATTAAAAAAAAGAAATTTTATATAACAAAAAAAAAAAAAAAAAAAAAAAAAAAAATTTACTGAATGTTTGGGAACCACTGGTCTACAGTGAAATCAGTCCTGGGATAGTGAATTCTCAAAAAAAAAAAAAAAAAATTTAAAACAAAATTTATCTAAAGAAATTCCAAAAAGAAAATTTATCTAAAAAAAAAAATTGAAAAAAAAAAAATTAAAAAAAATTTTTTTTATAAAAAAAACAAAAAAAAAAAAAAAAAAATTTTACTAAAATTTTGGGAACCACTGGTCTACAGTGAAGTTAGTCCCAAGATAGTCAATTCTCGGAAAAAAAAAAATAAAAAAAATTTTTAAAAAAATTATAAAAATTTTTTTATAAAAGTTTGGGAACCACTGGTCTACAGTGAAGTCAGTACCGGGAAAGTCAATTCTCGAAAAAAAAAAAAAAATTAAAAAAAAAAAAAAAAATTATCTAAAAAAAATAAAAAAATAAATAAAAATAAAAATTAAAAAAAATTTATCTAAAAAAAAAAATACAAAAAAAAAAATATAAGTTAAGCAGGGGTTTTACCGAAAAGCAGAAAACATGGCAAGGGGTCTACGAGACAAAAAAATTTGGGAACCACTGCTCTAGATCTACATATTTAATATTAGAATCATCATTAGAGTTTGTCTAGTAGAGTCTAGAAAAGAATGTATAGATTACTATAGTCCTAGTATTATCTTATCTTATATAATACAGACGTTACTTCAAAAAAGAAGATGATTACGTCAAACGCGTCATGCATTTAGTCATGCATATTAACCAATGACTTAAATTCTGCCAAGTCACTGGTTTGATTAGATTATTAGTCTAGATCTAACTTAAAATTTTCAATAAATATTCTGGATTTCTTCAGCTTGGTCCATGTCAATCCTATCGTCTTTGCCTTATGGTCTACCGTTCTTCTGTTTTCTTTGCTTTGAAATCTAGATTGACTAGATCTACACAATGTCAATATAATTTCTAGATCTATATATCTAAGACTAATTAGTATGGGCTTAATATTACTGTATTATTTAGTTTAACTACAATTTTTCAGGTCAGCAGCATTACAGTAAGCACTGGTACAGCGTACCGGCACTTTTTTCAATGCAGCGAAAAAGTTACTTTTGTATTTTAAAGTTTATTATTTATTTATTAGTTGTTAAAAGGCAATCCATCACTGAGCTCCGGCACCTATTTCTTTACAAAAAAGCACTGATTACCTGTATATTCTTTAACAATAACGGTTTACTATTCTCAGGAATTAGTCATTCAAAAGACGGTGAGGAAAAGAATGGTCGACAAACCTTGTGTGGTGCCTTAACAGTCCATCAGACTAAGGGATAGATAAAGGTGAATTTAATTTATATTTTGATCTATATAAGTTGATTTACTGGACTAAAAATCTAGATATTGGTAAAACTTTGCTATTCTATTCTAAATCTAGTGTGACATTCCATATTTTTTATTCTGATTTTAGATAGATCTTGATTAGATCTAGATCCCATATGTATAGGACTTAGCACTAGATCTCTAGAAATTATTGTATATGATGCTAGATCTAGAAAATCTAGACTTGATCATAGAAATCTTCAAGAAAAATAATGAACTAACCTAGACAGATCTCTTGAATTACATTGTAAATCATCTTGTTGAATTATCTTCACCACCTTCAGTCAATAGACAATTATGGCTCATACGAGAACAAGAGCCTCTGCGTTGGCATCGACTATTTTCCAATCCTTTCTGTTCAGCTTCATCCATATTAAAATACATTTTAAAGGTTTTTATTACTTAATAGAAAAGATCTAGAATTTTAATAAGAATCTAGTCTATCTAGATCTAAAATTCTAGATCTACCCAATTTTATGTATACAAGTAGTATGGGTGTAGGATTGGCTTAATATAATAGTGAACAAATAGATGCTATCTTACTAGATTTTTCTAAGGCTTTTGACAAAGTTCACCACCATAGTTTGCTTAAAAAATTAAAATATTTCGGCATTAATGGTCCACTGCATCAGTGGATTAAGGACTTTCTGATAGGGAGAGAACAAACTGTAATAATAAATGGCTCTAAATCAACACCGATAATAGTAAACTCAGGTGTACCTCAAGGAACAGTCTTGGGTCCACTACTATTTTTAATTTACATAAATGATTTACTAAATTGCATTACTTCAGGAACAAAATTTAGATTATTTGCAGACGATTGCATAATATATAGAACAATAAAAACAACACAAGACACAGATATTTTTCAAAGAGAATTAGATGAATTACAGAAATGGGAATCGAATTGGAGCATGTCTTTCCACCCAGAAAAATGTCAGTTGTTAAGAGTAACAAAAAAACTAAAACAAATTAATTCCACTTATCTTATTCATGGCAAACCAGTAACACAGACTAAAAACGCAAAATACCTAGGTGTTATAATAAATGAAAAACTGTCATGGAATCCACATATTGATGAAACTACAAAAAAATCAAACAAAGCATTAGGATTTATTAAAAGAAATTTCTATAAATCAAATAAGAACATAAAACTAAAATGTTATTTAAAACTTTGGTTAGGCCAATAATAGAATATGCATCCTCCGTTTGGGACCCCACAACTCAAGAAAACATTAAGAAACTAGAACAGACACAAAATAGAGCAGTGCGATTCATAACAAACGAATATTCACATTTGACTAGAGTAACACCTTTAGTAAAATCACTAAATTTAGAAAGTCTTCAGGACAGAAGGCTCAAAAGTAAAGTAGCAATCATACATAAAACACTGAACCATAATCTTCAAATACAAAAACAAAATTTAATAAAATACTCTGAAAGACACAAAGATAAAGGCACATTCCTCGTCCCATATGCTAGGACAAATTTGTACAAATACTCCTTCTTCCCTAGTGCTATTAGAGCATGGAATGGGTTGCCTGAGCTAGCCAGGAAAACCAGTGACTTGGCAGAATTTAAGTCATTGGTTAATATGCATGACTAAATGTTTGACGCGTAGGACGTAATCATCTTCTTTTTTGAAGTAACGTCTGTATTATATAAGATAAGAAGATAATAGTATTTATCTTGAATCAGTTTGTTAATCTACATTATATGGGTATGATAGTTGTACATCTTCTACTAGATCAAGTTAAATATAGCTATCCTTTTTTAGATGTAATGTGAAATTGTATCTGATAGTATTTTTCATTCTTAGGTAGATCTTGATTACACTGCCTGGTTTTGTGGTTTGCACGAGACGGTTGACACAATGATCTGAAGTTCAAACTGCCATTTTCTACTGTCCGCTGCAAGATCTTGGCTGGAATGTAAAAGGAATGTCCAAAATATTTAAATGACAAACAGGATGGGAACTGATAATGAGGAATGTATGTCCAGTTTATTTTTGTTTTTTTTTTGTGTTTTTTTAATACAGATATGAAAGATGACATTACCCTAACTTAGAGTCATAGGAGTTTCATTAATTTATTTACTCAGATGCTGAAACAGACATCTGGCATATTCCTATAATCAGTATCATGGCCTTTGTATACAACAAAATTGATTGGAACTCCTAGACTAGAAATATAATTCAAGATTTAAATAAGGCACTGGTCATAGTTTTAGAAAGTGTGGCTAGCATTCTGGTAAGATATTTTATTAATAATTAGAAATTAAATTAAATTTTATTTAATGATATTAAATTTCTTTTTTACGAATTATGGTCCATTTTTTCCCCATTTGTGTACAAAGAAGGAAGACAGAGAGATGGAAAGACATCAAAGAATGGGCAGGTCTGCCAAGAAATGGTTTATCCAGGGCTAAGTACAGAGAGGAATATAGAAGGGCTGTTGACAGATCTTGTGTGGTGCCCCCATGGTTCAACAGACTAATTGATTGGTAATGGTAAGAATTTAATGTATTTTTTTAAAAAAATTGTGTTAATTACATTAAGGGACTAAATCAGTCTTTTTTTATTTCCAGAAAATAATACCAGGGTTATGCTCCTTTGACCATTGAGTTCCAGGATGAAGAATGAAAGACAGAGAGCAATGTGAAGACATGAAAGAATGGGCAGGTCTGCCATGAAATGGTTTATCCAGGGCTAAGTACAGAGAGGAATATAGAAGGGCTGTTGACAGATCTTGTGTGGTGCCCCCATGGTTCAACAGACTGATTGATAGGTAATGGTAAGAATTTAATGTATTTTGTAAAAAAAATGGTGTTAATTACATTAAGGGACTTAATCACTCTTTTTTTAATTTTTACATTCATTTAATGTAATTGTTTTATACAGTAATATATGATTTTTATCTTGGTAAATCATTTAAATATATATCCTGCTAATCAAACCAAAGAATCTTCTCAATACTTATTTAAAAATTTTAATTTTATCTGCATGTAACAAATGTTTAACGAAAAGAAATGTACACTGTCCAGCATTGATTATTTAAAACTGGGATTCATTCCTTCCTTGTCAAACAAGCCGTTGCCTAAGTGACTTTTTTAAAATAATGATACGAAACCAATTGCTAGAGGATCATCTGAGACAATGTCACCCTAACAAAATAGATAAAGATTTAAAAATTTTCTAGCACTCAAAGATAAAGTTAAGAATAGACCCACACAATCTCACTTCAACATCATATATATATAGAGAAGATGTTGGTTTGTGAGCATCTTACAATATCTCTTTACTTATAGCAAAATATGGAAACATAGGTAAAACATTGATTTTACCAGCCGTTGTAGTTGTGAAAACTGTTTTACACACACCTACATCTGATATTATTAAAAGAATTTCTTTAAACAAAAATACAGTTCAAGGGCACATCGGTGGCATGAGTTATCAAATTAAAAGCTTCTTATGTGATTCTTTGCAAAGGAAATATATACAGTTTGGGATCAGTTTGGAACCAGTGGCGTCACAGGCTCTGATGGGGTGTAGCGCTGTGTGCTGTAAACTGCCTAGGGGTTGCCAGCTCCTTATTTTTCCTCAGGGTTGACCCACGACAGCTTTCCCATGTTTGGGAATAGTTGCAAGGCAGCAGATTTTTAAATTCAGTTTTCCTTCTGCTATGTGGCTAATGAGCTCTTCCTGCTTGAAGCCTACTGGCTAAGGCGCCAGTTACTCGCCTTCGTCCCTTCCCCTTTAGTGAAAACAGTTCGGCGGACACGTGAAAGATACACGAGAAACTCTTTGCGAAAATTTTTACAATGATACTTAAAACAAATTAATTAATTAATATTTATTGTTTGAATGTCTTCTTTATAGAATGTATGAAACATGACATCCATAGCAACAGATGATAAGCCTGGGTAAAAAAACATTTCCAGTGTGTTTGATGATTCCAGCAATACATATTAAATTGGTTAAATTTGAATTTTATCAATTAAAATGAGTTATTATTTAATACTTATATGTATTTTTAAATTGCATTTTACTCTTCAACTCACTAAAATTAGAAATTAGTTTTCAAATAAATTGAAAAAAAAAAAGCAATATAAGTTAAGCAGGGGGTCTACTTAAAAGCAGAAAACATGGAAAGGGGTCTACGAAACAAAAAAGTTTGGGAACCACTGGTCTACAGTGAAGTCAGTCCCGCAATAGTGAATTCTCAAAAAAAAAAAAAAAAAAAAAATTTAAAATAAAATTTATCTAAAAAAATTAAAAAAAAAAAAAAAAAAAAAAAAAAAAAAAAAAAAAATTTACTAAAAAAAAAAAAAAAAAAAAAATTAAAAAAAAAAAATTTTATAAAAAAAAAAAAAAAAAATTAAAAAAAAAAAATTAAAAAAAAAAATTTTATAAAAAAAAAAAAAAAAATTTACTGAAAAAAAAAAAAAAAAAAAAAAAAAAAAATTAAAAAAAAGAAATTTTATATAACAAAAAAAAAAAAAAAAAAAAAAAAAAAATTTACTGAATGTTTGGGAACCACTGGTCTACAGTGAAATCAGTCCTGGGATAGTGAATTCTCAAAAAAAAAAAAAAAAAATTTAAAACAAAATTTATCTAAAGAAATTCCAAAAAGAAAATTTATCTAAAAAAAAAAATTGAAAAAAAAAAAATTAAAAAAAATTTTTTTTATAAAAAAAACAAAAAAAAAAAAAAAAAAATTTTACTAAAATTTTGGGAACCACTGGTCTACAGTGAAGTTAGTCCCAAGATAGTCAATTCTCGGAAAAAAAAAAATAAAAAAAATTTTTAAAAAAATTATAAAAATTTTTTTATAAAAGTTTGGGAACCACTGGTCTACAGTGAAGTCAGTACCGGGAAAGTCAATTCTCGAAAAAAAAAAAAAAATTAAAAAAAAAAAAAAAATTATCTAAAAAAAATAAAAAAATAAATAAAAATAAAAATTAAAAAAAATTTATCTAAAAAAAAAAATACAAAAAAAAAAATATAAGTTAAGCAGGGGTTTTACCGAAAAGCAGAAAACATGGCAAGGGGTCTACGAGACAAAAAAATTTGGGAACCACTGCTCTAGATCTACATATTTAATATTAGAATCATCATTAGAGTTTGTCTAGTAGAGTCTAGAAAAGAATGTATAGATTACTATAGTCCTAGTATTATCTTATCTTATATAATACAGACGTTACTTCAAAAAAGAAGATGATTACGTCAAACGCGTCATGCATTTAGTCATGCATATTAACCAATGACTTAAATTCTGCCAAGTCACTGGTTTGATTAGATTATTAGTCTAGATCTAACTTAAAATTTTCAATAAATATTCTGGATTTCTTCAGCTTGGTCCATGTCAATCCTATCGTCTTTGCCTTATGGTCTACCGTTCTTCTGTTTTCTTTGCTTTGAAATCTAGATTGACTAGATCTACACAATGTCAATATAATTTCTAGATCTATATATCTAAGACTAATTAGTATGGGCTTAATATTACTGTATTATTTAGTTTAACTACAATTTTTCAGGTCAGCAGCATTACAGTAAGCACTGGTACAGCGTACCGGCACTTTTTTCAATGCAGCGAAAAAGTTACTTTTGTATTTTAAAGTTTATTATTTATTTATTAGTTGTTAAAAGGCAATCCATCACTGAGCTCCGGCACCTATTTCTTTACAAAAAAGCACTGATTACCTGTATATTCTTTAACAATAACGGTTTACTATTCTCAGGAATTAGTCATTCAAAAGACGGTCAGGAAAAGAATGGTCGACAAACCTTGTGTGGTGCCTTAACAGTCCATCAGACTAAGGGATAGATAAAGGTGAATTTAATTTATATTTTGATCTATATAAGTTGATTTACTGGACTAAAAATCTAGATATTGGTAAAACTTTGCTATTCTATTCTAAATCTAGTGTGACATTCCATATTTTTTATTCTGATTTTAGATAGATCTTGATTAGATCTAGATCCCATATGTATAGGACTTAGCACTAGATCTCTAGAAATTATTGTATATGATGCTAGATCTAGAAAATCTAGACTTGATCATAGAAATCTTCAAGAAAAATAATGAACTAACCTAGACAGATCTCTTGAATTACATTGTAAATCATCTTGTTGAATTATCTTCACCACCTTCAGTCAATAGACAATTATGGCTCATACGAGAACAAGAGCCTCTGCGTTGGCATCGACTATTTTCCAATCCTTTCTGTTCAGCTTCATCCATATTAAAATACATTTTAAAGGTTTTTATTACTTAATAGAAAAGATCTAGAATTTTAATAAGAATCTAGTCTATCTAGATCTAAAATTCTAGATCTACCCAATTTTATGTATACAAGTAGTATGGGTGTAGGATTGGCTTAATATAATAGTGAACAAATAGATGCTATCTTACTAGATTTTTCTAAGGCTTTTGACAAAGTTCACCACCATAGTTTGCTTAAAAAATTAAAATATTTCGGCATTAATGGTCCACTGCATCAGTGGATTAAGGACTTTCTGATAGGGAGAGAACAAACTGTAATAATAAATGGCTCTAAATCAACACCGATAATAGTAAACTCAGGTGTACCTCAAGGAACAGTCTTGGGTCCACTACTATTTTTAATTTACATAAATGATTTACTAAATTGCATTACTTCAGGAACAAAATTTAGATTATTTGCAGACGATTGCATAATATATAGAACAATAAAAACAACACAAGACACAGATATTTTTCAAAGAGAATTAGATGAATTACAGAAATGGGAATCGAATTGGAGCATGTCTTTCCACCCAGAAAAATGTCAGTTGTTAAGAGTAACAAAAAAACTAAAACAAATTAATTCCACTTATCTTATTCATGGCAAACCAGTAACACAGACTAAAAACGCAAAATACCTAGGTGTTATAATAAATGAAAAACTGTCATGGAATCCACATATTGATGAAACTACAAAAAAATCAAACAAAGCATTAGGATTTATTAAAAGAAATTTCTATAAATCAAATAAGAACATAAAACTAAAATGTTATTTAAAACTTTGGTTAGGCCAATAATAGAATATGCATCCTCCGTTTGGGACCCCACAACTCAAGAAAACATTAAGAAACTAGAACAGACACAAAATAGAGCAGTGCGATTCATAACAAACGAATATTCACATTTGACTAGAGTAACACCTTTAGTAAAATCACTAAATTTAGAAAGTCTTCAGGACAGAAGGCTCAAAAGTAAAGTAGCAATCATACATAAAACACTGAACCATAATCTTCAAATACAAAAACAAAATTTAATAAAATACTCTGAAAGACACAAAGATAAAGGCACATTCCTCGTCCCATATGCTAGGACAAATTTGTACAAATACTCCTTCTTCCCTAGTGCTATTAGAGCATGGAATGGGTTGCCTGAGCTAGCCAGGAAAACCAGTGACTTGGCAGAATTTAAGTCATTGGTTAATATGCATGACTAAATGTTTGACGCGTAGGACGTAATCATCTTCTTTTTTGAAGTAACGTCTGTATTATATAAGATAAGAAGATAATAGTATTTATCTTGAATCAGTTTGTTAATCTACATTATATGGGTATGATAGTTGTACATCTTCTACTAGATCAAGTTAAATATAGCTATCCTTTTTTAGATGTAATGTGAAATTGTATCTGATAGTATTTTTCATTCTTAGGTAGATCTTGATTACACTGCCTGGTTTTGTGGTTTGCACGAGACGGTTGACACAATGATCTGAAGTTCAAACTGCCATTTTCTACTGTCCGCTGCAAGATCTTGGCTGGAATGTAAAAGGAATGTCCAAAATATTTAAATGACAAACAGGATGGGAACTGATAATGAGGAATGTATGTCCAGTTTATTTTTGTTTTTTTTTTGTGTTTTTTTAATACAGATATGAAAGATGACATTACCCTAACTTAGAGTCATAGGAGTTTCATTAATTTATTTACTCAGATGCTGAAACAGACATCTGGCATATTCCTATAATCAGTATCATGGCCTTTGTATACAACAAAATTGATTGGAACTCCTAGACTAGAAATATAATTCAAGATTTAAATAAGGCACTGGTCATAGTTTTAGAAAGTGTGGCTAGCATTCTGGTAAGATATTTTATTAATAATTAGAAATTAAATTAAATTTTATTTAATGATATTAAATTTCTTTTTTACGAATTATGGTCCATTTTTTCCCCATTTGTGTACAAAGAAGGAAGACAGAGAGATGGAAAGACATCAAAGAATGGGCAGGTCTGCCAAGAAATGGTTTATCCAGGGCTAAGTACAGAGAGGAATATAGAAGGGCTGTTGACAGATCTTGTGTGGTGCCCCCATGGTTCAACAGACTAATTGATTGGTAATGGTAAGAATTTAATGTATTTTTTTAAAAAAATTGTGTTAATTACATTAAGGGACTAAATCAGTCTTTTTTTATTTCCAGAAAATAATACCAGGGTTATGCTCCTTTGACCATTGAGTTCCAGGATGAAGAATGAAAGACAGAGAGCAATGTGAAGACATGAAAGAATGGGCAGGTCTGCCATGAAATGGTTTATCCAGGGCTAAGTACAGAGAGGAATATAGAAGGGCTGTTGACAGATCTTGTGTGGTGCCCCCATGGTTCAACAGACTGATTGATAGGTAATGGTAAGAATTTAATGTATTTTGTAAAAAAAATGGTGTTAATTACATTAAGGGACTTAATCACTCTTTTTTTAATTTTTACATTCATTTAATGTAATTGTTTTATACAGTAATATATGATTTTTATCTTGGTAAATCATTTAAATATATATCCTGCTAATCAAACCAAAGAATCTTCTCAATACTTATTTAAAAATTTTAATTTTATCTGCATGTAACAAATGTTTAACGAAAAGAAATGTACACTGTCCAGCATTGATTATTTAAAACTGGGATTCATTCCTTCCTTGTCAAACAAGCCGTTGCCTAAGTGACTTTTTTAAAATAATGATACGAAACCAATTGCTAGAGGATCATCTGAGACAATGTCACCCTAACAAAATAGATAAAGATTTAAAAATTTTCTAGCACTCAAAGATAAAGTTAAGAATAGACCCACACAATCTCACTTCAACATCATATATATATAGAGAAGATGTTGGTTTGTGAGCATCTTACAATATCTCTTTACTTATAGCAAAATATGGAAACATAGGTAAAACATTGATTTTACCAGCCGTTGTAGTTGTGAAAACTGTTTTACACACACCTACATCTGATATTATTAAAAGAATTTCTTTAAACAAAAATACAGTTCAAGGGCACATCGGTGGCATGAGTTATCAAATTAAAAGCTTCTTATGTGATTCTTTGCAAAGGAAATATATACAGTTTGGGATCAGTTTGGAACCAGTGGCGTCACAGGCTCTGATGGGGTGTAGCGCTGTGTGCTGTAAACTGCCTAGGGGTTGCCAGCTCCTTATTTTTCCTCAGGGTTGACCCACGACAGCTTTCCCATGTTTGGGAATAGTTGCAAGGCAGCAGATTTTTAAATTCAGTTTTCCTTCTGCTATGTGGCTAATGAGCTCTTCCTGCTTGAAGCCTACTGGCTAAGGCGCCAGTTACTCGCCTTCGTCCCTTCCCCTTTAGTGAAAACAGTTCGGCGGACACGTGAAAGATACACGAGAAACTCTTTGCGAAAATTTTTACAATGATACTTAAAACAAATTAATTAATTAATATTTATTGTTTGAATGTCTTCTTTATAGAATGTATGAAACATGACATCCATAGCAACAGATGATAAGCCTGGGTAAAAAAACATTTCCAGTGTGTTTGATGATTCCAGCAATACATATTAAATTGGTTAAATTTGAATTTTATCAATTAAAATGAGTTATTATTTAATACTTATATGTATTTTTAAATTGCATTTTACTCTTCAACTCACTAAAATTAGAAATTAGTTTTCAAATAAATTGAAAAAAAAAAAGCAATATAAGTTAAGCAGGGGGTCTACTTAAAAGCAGAAAACATGGAAAGGGGTCTACGAAACAAAAAAGTTTGGGAACCACTGGTCTACAGTGAAGTCAGTCCCGCAATAGTGAATTCTCAAAAAAAAAAAAAAAAAAAAAATTTAAAATAAAATTTATCTAAAAAAATTTAAAAAAAAAAAAAAAAAAAAAAAAAAAAAAAAAATTTACTAAAAAAAAAAAAAAAAAAAAAATTAAAAAAAAAAAATTTTATAAAAAAAAAAAAAAAAAATTAAAAAAAAAAAATTAAAAAAAAAAAATTTTATAAAAAAAAAAAAAAAAAAAAAAAAAAAAAAAAAATTTACTGAATGTTTGGGAACCACTGGTCTACAGTGAAATCAGTCCTGGGATAGTGAATTTAAAAAAAAAAAAAAAAAAATTTAAAACAAAATTTATGTAAAGAAATTACAAAAAAAATTTATCTAAAAAAAAAAATTGAAAAAAAAAAATTAAAAAAAATTTTTTTTTATAAAAAAAACAACAAAAAAAAAAAAAAAAATTTTACTAAAATTTTGGGAACCACTGGTCTACAGTGAAGTTAGTCCCAAGATAGTGAATTCTCGGAAAAAAAAAAATAAAAAAAAATTTTTTAAAAATTATAAAAATTTTTTTATAAAAGTTTGGGAACCACTGGTCTACAGTGAAGTCAGTACCGGGAAAGTCAATTCTCGAAAAAAAAAAAAAATTAAAAAAAAAAAAAAAAATTATCTAAAAAAAATAAAAAAATAAATAAAAATAAAAATTTAAAAAAAATTATCTAAAAAAAAAAAATACAAAAAAAAAAAGTATAAGTTAAGCAGGGGTTTTACCGAAAAGCAGAAAACATGGCAAGGGGTCTACGAGACAAAAAAATTTGGGAACCACTGCTCTAGATCTACATATTTAATATTAGAATCATCATTAGAGTTTGTCTAGTAGAGTCTAGAAAAGAATGTATAGATTACTATAGTCCTAGTATTCTAGATTATTAGTCTAGATCTAACTTAAAATTTTCAATAAATATTCTGGATTTCTTCAGCTTGGTCCATGTCAATCCTATCGTCTTTGCCTTATGGTCTACCGTTCTTCTGTTTTCTTTGCTTTGAAATCTAGATTGACTAGATCTACACAATGTCAATATAATTTCTAGATCTATATATCTAAGACTAATTAGTATGGGCTTAATATTACTGTATTATTTAGTTTAACTACAATTTTTCAGGTCAGCAGCATTACAGTAAGCACTGGTACAGCGTACCGGCACTTTTTTCAATGCAGCGAAAAAGTTACTTTTGTATTTTAAAGTTTATTATTTATTTATTAGTTGTTAAAAGGCAATCCATCACTGAGCTCCGGCACCTATTTCTTTACAAAAAAGCACTGATTACCTGTATATTCTTTAACAATAACGGTTTACTATTCTCAGGAATTAGTCATTCAAAAGACGGTGAGGAAAAGAATGGTCGACAAACCTTGTGTGGTGCCTTAACAGTCCATCAGACTAAGGGATAGATAAAGGTGAATTTAATTTATATTTTGATCTATATAAGTTGATTTACTGGACTAAAAATCTAGATATTGGTAAAACTTTGCTATTCTATTCTAAATCTAGTGTGACATTCCATATTTTTTATTCTGATTTTAGATAGATCTTGATTAGATCTAGATCCCATATGTATAGGACTTAGCACTAGATCTCTAGAAATTATTGTATATGATGCTAGATCTAGAAAATCTAGACTTGATCATAGAAATCTTCAAGAAAAATAATGAACTAACCTAGACAGATCTCTTGAATTACATTGTAAATCATCTTGTTGAATTATCTCCACCACCTTCAGCCAATAGACAACTATGGCTCATATGAGAACAAGAGCCTCTGCGTTGGCATCGACTATTTTCCAATCCTTTCTGTTCAGCTTCATCCATATTAAAATACATTTTAAAGGTTTTTATTACTTAATAGAAAAGATCTAGAATTTTAATAAAAATCTAGTCTATCTAGATCTAAAATTCTAGATCCACCCAATTTTATGTATACAAGTAGTATGGGTGTAGGATTGGCTTAATATAATAGTGAACAAATAGATGCTATCTTACTAGATTTTTCTAAGGCTTTTGACAAAGTTCACCACCATAGTTTGCTTAAAAAATTAAAATATTTCGGCATTAATGGTCCACTGCATCAGTGGATTAAGGACTTTCTGATAGGGAGAGAACAAACTGTAATAAAAAATGGCTCTAAATCAACACCGATAACAGTAAACTCAGGTGTACCTCAAGGAACAGTCTTGGGTCCACTACTATTTTTAATTTACATAAATGATTTACCAAATTGCATTACTTCAGGAACAAAAGTCAGATTATTTGCAGACGATTGCATAATATATAGAACAATAAAAACAACACAAGACACAGATATTTTACAAAGAGAATTAGATGAATTACAGAAATGGGAATCAAATTGGAGCATGTCTTTCCACCCAGAAAAATGTCAGTTGTTAAGAGTAACAAAAAAACTAAAACAAATTAATTCCACTTATCTTATTCATGGCAAACCAGTAACACAGACTAAAAACGCAAAATACCTAGGTGTTATAATAAATGAAAAACTGTCATGGAATCCACATATTGATAAAACTACAAAAAAATCAAACAAAGCATTAGGATTTATTAAAAGAAATTTCTATAAATCAAATAAGAACATAAAACTAAAATGTTATTTAAAACTTTGGTTAGGCCAATAATAGAATATGCATCCTCCGTTTGGGACCCCATTACTCAAGAAAACATTAAGAAACTAGAACAGACACAAAATAGAGCAGTGCGATTCATAACAAACGAAAATTCACATTTGACTAGAGTAACACCTTTAGTAAAATCACTAAATTTAGAAAGTCTTCAGGACAGAAGGCTCAAAAGTAAAGTAGCAATCATACATAAAACACTGAACCATAATCTTCAAATACAAAAACAAAATTTAATAAAATACTCTGAAAGACACAAAGATAAAGGCACATTCCTCGTCCCATATGCTAGGACAAATTTGTACAAATACTCCTTCTTCCCTAGTGCTATTAGAGCATGGAATGGGTTGCCTGAGCTAGCCAGGAAAACCAGTGACTTGGCAGAATTTAAGTCATTGGTTAATATGCATGACTAAATGTTTGACGCGTAGGACGTAATCATCTTCTTTTTTGAAGTAACGTCTGTATTATATAAGATAAGAAGATAATAGTATTTATCTTGAATCAGTTTGTTAATCTACATTATATGGGTATGATAGTTGTACATCTTCTACTAGATCAAGTTAAATATAGCTATCCTTTTTTAGATGTAATGTGAAATTGTATCTGATAGTATTTTTCATTCTTAGGTAGATCTTGATTACACTGCCTGGTTTTGTGGTTTGCACGAGATGGTTGACACAATGATCTGAAGTTCAAACTGCCATTTTCTACTGTCCGCTGCAAGATCTTGGCTGGAATGTAAAAGGAATGTCCAAAATATTTAAATGACAAAAAGGATGGGAACTGATAATGAGGAATGTATGTCCAGTTTTTTTTTGTTTTTTTTTGTGTTTTTTTAATACAGATATGAAAGATGACATTACCCTAACTTAGAGTCATAGGAGTTTCATTAATTTATTTACTCAGATGCTGAAACAGACATCTGGTATATTCCTATAATCAGTATCATGGCCTTTGTATACAACAAAATTGATTGGAACTCCTAGACTAGAAATATAATTCAAGATTTAAATAAGGCACTGGTCATAGTTTTAGAAAGTGTGGCTAGCATTCTGGTAAGATATTTTATTAATAATTAGAAATTAAATTAAATTTTATTTAATGATATTAAATTTCTTTTTTAAGAATTATGGTCCATTTTTTCCCCATTTGTGTACAAAGAAGGAAGACAGAGAGATGGAAAGACATCAAAGAATGGGCAGGTCTGCCAAGAAATGGTTTATCCAGGGCTAAGTACAGAGAGGAATATAGAAGGGCTGTTGACAGATCTTGTGTGGTGCCCCCATGGTTCAACAGACTAATTGATTGGTAATGGTAAGAATTTAATGTATTTTTTAAAAAAAATTGTGTTAATTACATTAAGGGACTAAATCAGTCTTTTTTTATTTCCAAAAAATAATACCAGGGTTATGCTCCTTTGACCATTGAGTTCCAGGATGAAGAATGAAAGACAGAGAGCAATGTAAAGACATGAAAGAATAGGCAGGTCTGCCATGAAATGGTTTATCCAGGGCTAAGTACAGAGAGGAATATAGAAGGGCTGTTGACAGATCTTGTGTGGTGCCCCCATGGTTCAACAGACTGATTGATAGGTAATGGTAAGAATTTAATGTATTTTGTAAAAAAAATGGTGTTAATTACATTAAGGGACTTAATCACTCTTTTTTTAATTTTACATTCATTTAATGTAATTATTTTATACAGTAATATATGATTTTTATCTTGGTAAATCATTTAAATATATATCCTGCTAATCAAACCAAAGAATCTTCTCAATACTTATTTAAAAATTTTAATTTTGTCTGCATGTAACAAATGTTTAACGAAAAGAAATGTACACTGTCCAGCATTGATTATTTAAAACTGGGATTCATTCCTTCCTTGTCAAACAAGCCGTTGCCTAAGTGACTTTTTTAAAATAATGATACGAAACCAATTGCTAGAGGATCATCTGAGACAATGTCACCCTAACAAAATAGATAAAGATTTAAAAATTTTCTAGCACTCAAAGATAAAGTTAAGAATAGACCCACACAATCTCACTTCAACATCATATATATATAGAGAAGATGTTGGTTTGTGAGCATCTTACAATATCTCTTTACTTATAGCAAAATATGGAAACATAGGTAAAACATTGATTTTACCAGCCGTTGTAGTTGTGAAAACTGTTTTACACACACCTACATCTGATATTATTAAAAGAATTTCTTTAAACAAAAATACAGTTCAAGGGCACATCAGTGGCATGAGTTATCAAATTAAAAGCTTCTTATGTGATTCTTTGCAAAGGAAATATATACAGTTTGGGATCAGTTTGGAACCAGTGGCGTCACAGGCTCTGATGGGGTGTAGCGCTGTGTGCTGTAAACTGCCTAGGGGTTGCCAGCTCCTTATTTTTCCTCAGGGTTGACCCCCGACAGCTTTCCCATGTTTGGGAATAGTTGCAAGGCAGCAGATTTTTAAATTCAGTTTTCCTTCTGCTATGTGGCTAATGAGCTCTTCCTGCTTGAAGCCTACCGGCTAAGGCGCCAGTTACTCGCCTTCATCCCTTCCCCTTTAGTGAAAACAGTTCGGCGGACACGTGAAAGATACACGAGAAACTCTTTGCGAAAATTTTTACAATGATACTTAAAACAAATTAATTAATTAATATTTATTGTTTGAATGTCTTCTTTATAGAATGTATGAAACATGACATCCATAGCAACAGATGATAAGCCTGGGTAAAAAAACATTTCCAGTGTGTTTGATGATTCCAGCAATACATATTAAATTGGTTAAATTTGAATTTTATCAATAAAAATGAGTTATTATTTAATACTTATATGTATTTTTAAATTGCATTTTACTCTTCAACTCACTAAAATTAGAAATTAGTTTTCAAATAAATTGAAAAAAAAAAGCAATATAAGTTAAGCAGGGGGTCTACCAAAAAGCAGAAAATATGGCAAGGGGTCTACGAAACAAAAAAGTTTGGGAACCACTGGTCTACAGTGAAGTCAGTTCCGCAATAGTGAATTCTCAAAAAAAAAAAAAAAAAAAAATTTAAAACAAAATTTATCTAAAAAAATTTAAAAAAAAAAAAAAAAATTAAAAAAAAAAAAAATTTACTAAAAAAAAAAAAAAAAAAATTAAAAAAAAACATTTTATAAAAAAAAAAAAAAAAATTTACCAAAAAAAAAAAAAAAAAAAAAAAAAAAATTAAAAAAAAAAATTAAAAAAAAAAAAAATTATAAAAAAAAAAAAAAAAAAAAAAAAAAAATTTACTGAATGTTTGGGAACCACTGGTCTACAGTGAAATCAGTCCTGGGATAGTGAATTCTCAAAAAAAAAAAAAAAAATTTAAAACAAAATTTATCTAAAGAAATTACAAAGAAAAATTTATCTAAAAAAAAAAATTGAAAAAAAAAAATTAAAAAAATTTTTTTATTATAAAAAAAACAACAAAAAAAAAAAAAAAAAATTTTACTAAAATTTTGGGAACCACTGGTCTACAGTGAAGTTAGTCCCAAGATAGTCAATTCTCGGAAAAAAAAAAATAAAAAAAATTTTTAAAAAAATTATAAAAATTTTTTTATAAAAGTTTGGGAACCACTGGTCTACAGTGAATTCAGTACCGGGAAAGTCAATTCTCGAAAAAAAAAAAAAAATTAAAAGAAAAAAAAAAATTTATCTAAAAAAAATAAAAAAATAAATAAAAATAAAAATTAAAAAAAATTTATCTAAAAAAAAAAAATACAAAAAAAAAAAATATAAGTTAGTTAAGCAGGGGTTTTACCGAAAAGCAGAAAACATGGCAAGGGGTCTACGAGACAAAAAAATTTGGGAACCACTGCTCTAGATCTACATATTTAATATTAGAATCATTATTAGAGTTTGTCTAGTAGAGTCTAGAAAAGAATGTATAGATTACTATAGTCCTAGTATTCTAGATTATTAGTCTAGATCTAACTTAAAATTTTCAATAAATATTCTGGATTTCTTCAGCTTGGTCCATGTCAATCCTATCGTCTTTGCCTTATGGTCTACCGTTCTTCTGTTTTCTTTGCTTTGAAATCTAGATTGACTAGATCTACACAATGTCAATATAATTTCTAGATCTATATATCTAAGACTAATTAGTATGGGCTTAATATTACTGTATTATTTAGTTTAACTACAATTTTTCAGGTCAGCAGCATTACAGTAAGCACTGGTACAGCGTACCGGCACTTTTTTCAATGCAGCGAAAAAGTTACTTTTGTATTTTAAAGTTTATTATTTATTTATTAGTTGTTAAAAGGCAATCCATCACTGAGCTCCGGCACCTATTTCTTTACAAAAAAGCACTGATTACCTGTATATTCTTTAACAATAACGGTTTACTATTCTCAGGAATTAGTCATTCAAAAGACGGTGAGGAAAAGAATGGTCGACAAACCTTGTGTGGTGCCTTAACAGTCCATCAGACTAAGGGATAGATAAAGGTGAATTTAATTTATATTTTGATCTATATAAGTTGATTTACTGAACTAAAAATCTAGATATTGGTAAAACTTTGCTATTCTATTCTAAATCTAGTGTGACATTCCATATTTTTTATTCTGATTTTAGATAGATCTTGATTAGATCTAGATTCCATATGTATAGGACTTAGCACTAGATCTCTAGAAATTATTGTATATGATGCTAGATCTAGAAAATCTAGACTTGATCATAGAAATCTTCAAGAAAAATAATGAACTAACCTAGACAGATCTCTTGAATTACATTGTAAATCATCTTGTTGAATTATCTCCACCACCTTCAGTCAATAGACAACTATGGCTCATACGAGAACAAGAGCCTCTGCGTTGGCATCGACTATTTTCCAATCCTTTCTGTTCAGCTTCATCCATATTTAAATACATTTTAAAGGTTTTTATTACTTAATAGAAAAGATCTAGAATTTTAATAAAAATATAGTCTATCTAGATCTAAAATTCTAGATCCACCCAATTTTATGTATACAAGTAGTATGGGTGTAGGATTGGCTTAATATAATAGTGAACAAATAGATGCTATCTTACTAGATTTTTCTAAGGCTTTTGACAAAGTTCACCACCATAGTTTGCTTAAAAAATTAAAATATTTCGGCATTAATGGTCCACTGCATCAGTGGATTAAGGACTTTCTGATAGGGAGAGAACAAACTGTAATAAAAAATGGCTCTAAATCAACACCGATAACAGTAAACTCAGGTGTACCTCAAGGAACAGTCTTGGGTCCACTACTATTTTTAATTTACATAAATGATTTACCAAATTGCATTACTTCAGGAACAAAAGTCAGATTATTTGCAGACGATTGCATAATATATAGAACAATAAAAACAACACAAGACACAGATATTTTACAAAGAGAATTAGATGAATTACAAAAATGGGAATCAAATTGGAGCATGTCTTTCCACCCAGAAAAATGTCAGTTGTTAAGAGTAACAAAAAAACTAAAACAAATTAATTCCACTTATCTTATTCATGGCAAACCAGTAACACAGACTAAAAACGCAAAATACCTAGGTGTTATAATAAATGAAAAACTGTCATGGAATCCACATATTGATAAAACTACAAAAAAATCAAACAAAGCATTAGGATTTATTAAAAGAAATTTCTATAAATCAAATAAGAACATAAAACTAAAATGTTATTTAAAACTTTGGTTAGGCCAATAATAGAATATGCATCCTCCGTTTGGGACCCCATTACTCAAGAAAACATTAAGAAACTAGAACAGACACAAAATAGAGCAGTGCGATTCATAACAAACGAAAATTCACATTTGACTAGAGTAACACCTTTAGTAAAATCACTAAATTTAGAAAGTCTTCAGGACAGAAGGCTCAAAAGTAAAGTAGCAATCATACATAAAACACTGAACCATAATCTTCAAATACAAAAACAAAATTTAATAAAATACTCTGAAAGACACAAAGATAAAGGCACATTCCTCGTCCCATATGCTAGGACAAATTTGTACAAATACTCCTTCTTCCCTAGTGCTATTAGAGCATGGAATGGGTTGCCTGAGCTAGCCAGGAAAACCAGTGACTTGGCAGAATTTAAGTCATTGGTTAATATGCATGACTAAATGTTTGACGCGTAGGACGTAATCATCTTCTTTTTTGAAGTAACGTCTGTATTATATAAGATAAGAAGATAATAGTATTTATCTTGAATCAGTTTGTTAATCTACATTATATGGGTATGATAGTTGTACATCTTCTACTAGATCAAGTTAAATATAGCTATCCTTTTTTAGATGTAATATGAAATTGTATCTGATAGTATTTTTCATTCTTAGGTAGATCTTGATTACACTGCCTGGTTTTGTGGTTTGCACGAGATGGTTGACACAATGATCTGAAGTTCAAACTGCCATTTTCTACTGTCCGCTGCAAGATCTTGGCTGGAATGTAAAAGGAATGTCCAAAATATTTAAATAACAAACAGGATGGGAACTGATAATGAGGAATGTATGTCCAGTTTTTTTTTGTTTTTTTTTGTGTTTTTTTAATACAGATATGAAAGATGACATTACCCTAACTTAGAGTCATAGGAGTTTCATTAATTTATTTACTCAGATGCTGAAACAGACATCTGGCATATTCCTATAATCAGTATCATGGCCTTTGTATACAACAAAATTGATTGGAACTCCTAGACTAGAAATATAATTCAAGATTTAAATAAGGCACTGGTCATAGTTTTAGAAAGTGTGGCTAGCATTCTGGTAAGATATTTTATTAATAATTAGAAATTAAATTAAATTTTATTTAATGATATTAAATTTCTTTTTTAAGAATTATGGTCCATTTTTTCCCCATTTGTGTACAAAGAAGGAAGACAGAGAGATGGAAAGACATCAAAGAATGGGCAGGTCTGCCAAGAAATGGTTTATCCAGGGCTAAGTACAGAGAGGAATATAGAAGGGCTGTTGACAGATCTTGTGTGGTGCCCCCATGGTTCAACAGACTAATTGATTGGTAATGGTAAGAATTTAATGTATTTTTTAAAAAAAATTGTGTTAATTACATTAAGGGACTAAATCAGTCTTTTTTTATTTCCAGAAAATAATACCAGGGTTATGCTCCTTTGACCATTGAGTTCCAGGATGAAGAATGAAAGACAGAGAGCAATGTAAAGACATGAAAGAATAGGCAGGTCTGCCATGAAATGGTTTATCCAGGGCTAAGTACAGAGAGGAATATAGAAGGGCTGTTGACAGATCTTGTGTGGTGCCCCCATGGTTCAACAGACTGATTGATAGGTAATGGTAAGAATTTAATGTATTTTGTAAAAAAAATGGTGTTAATTACATTAAGGGACTTAATCACTCTTTTTTTAATTTTACATTCATTTAATGTAATTATTTTATACAGTAATATATGATTTTTATCTTGGTAAATCATTTAAATATATATCCTGCTAATCAAACCAAAGAATCTTCTCAATACTTATTTAAAAATTTTAATTTTGTCTGCATGTAACAAATGTTTAACGAAAAGAAATGTACACTGTCCAGCATTGATTATTTAAAACTGGGATTCATTCCTTCCTTGTCAAACAAGCCGTTGCCTAAGTGACTTTTTTAAAATAATGATACGAAACCAATTGCTAGAGGATCATCTGAGACAATGTCACCCTAACAAAATAGATAAAGATTTAAAAATTTTCTAGCACTCAAAGATAAAGTTAAGAATAGACCCACACAATCTCACTTCAACATCATATATATATAGAGAAGATGTTGGTTTGTGAGCATCTTACAATATCTCTTTACTTATAGCAAAATATGGAAACATAGGTAAAACATTGATTTTACCAGCCGTTGTAGTTGTGAAAACTGTTTTACACACACCTACATCTGATATTATTAAAAGAATTTCTTTAAACAAAAATACAGTTCAAGGGCACATCGGTGGCATGAGTTATCAAATTAAAAGCTTCTTATGCGATTCTTTGCAAAGGAAATATATACAGTTTGGGATCAGTTTGGAACCAGTGGCGTCACAGGCTCTGATGGGGTGTAGCACTGTGTGCTGTAAACTGCCTAGGGGTTGCCAGCTCCTTATTTTTCCTCAGGGTTGACCCACGACAGCTTTCCCATGTTTGGGAATAGTTGCAAGGCAGCAGATTTTTAAATTCAGTTTTCCTTCTGCTATGTGGCTAATGAGCTCTTCCTGCTTGAAGCCTACCGGCTAAGGTGCCAGTTACTCGCCTTCGTCCCTTCCCCTTTAGTGAAAACAGTTCGGCGGACACGTGAAAGATACACGAGAAACTCTTTGCGAAAATTTTTACAATGATACTTAAAACAAATTAATTAATTAATATTTATTGTTTGAATGTCTTCTTTATAGAATGTATGAAACATGACATCCATAGGAACAGATGATAAGCCTGGGTAAAAAAACATTTCCAGTGTGTTTGATGATTCCAGCAATACATATTAAATTGGTTAAATTTGAATTTTATCAATAAAAATGAGTTATTATTTAATACTTATATGTATTTTTAAATTGCATTTTACTCTTCAACTCACTAAAATTAGAAATTAGTTTTCAAATAAATTGAAAAACAAAAGCAATATAAGTTAAGCAGGGGGTCTACAAAAAGCAGAAAACATGGCAAGGGGTCTACGAAACAAAAAAGTTTGGGAACCACTGGTCTACAGTGAAGTCAGTTCCGCAATAGTGAATTCTCAAAAAAAAAAAAAAAAAAAAAATTTAAAACAAAATTTATCTAAAAAAATTTAAAAAAAATAAAAAAAGTTAAAAAAAAAAAATTTACTAAAAAAAAAAAAAAAAAATTAAAAAAAAACATTTTATAAAAAAAAAAAAAAAAAATTTACCAAAAAAAAAAAAAAAAAAATTAAAAAAAAAAATTAAAAAAAAAAAAATTTTATAAAAAAAAATAAAAAAAAAAAAAAAAAATTTACTGAATGTTTGGGAACCACTGGTCTACAGTGAAATCAGTCCTGGGATAGTGAATTCTCAAAAAAAAAAAAAAAAAATTTAAAACAAAATTTATCTAAAGAAATTACAAAAAAAAATTTATCTAAAAAAAAAAATTGAAAAAAAAAAATTAAAAAAAAATTTTTTTTATATAAAAAACAACAAAAAAAAAAAAAAAAAAAATTTTACTAAAATTTTGGGAACCACTGGTCTACAGTGAAGTTAGTCCCAAGATAGTCAATTCTCGGAAAAAAAAAATAAAAAAATTTTTTAAAAAAATTATAAAAATTTTTTTATAAAAGTTTGGGAACCACTGGTCTACAGTGAAGTCAGTACCGGGAAAGTCAATTCTCGAAAAAAAAAAAAAAATTAAAAGAAAAAAAAAAAAATTATCTAAAAAAAATAAAAAAATAAATAAAAATAAAAATTAAAAAAAATTTATCTAAAAAAAAAAAATACAAAAAAAAAAAATATAAGTTAGTTTAGCAGGGGTTTTACCGAAAAGCAGAAAACATGGCAAGGGGTCTACGAGACAAAAAAATTTGGGAACCACTGCTCTAGATCTACATATTTAATATTAGAATCATCATTAGAGTTTGTCTAGTAGAGTCTAGAAAAGAATGTATAGATTACTATAGTCCTAGTATTCTAGATTATTAGTCTAGATCTAACTTAAAATTTTCAATAAATATTCTGGATTTCTTCAGCTTGGTCCATGTCAATCCTATCGTCTTTGCCTTATGGTCTACCGTTCTTCTGTTTTCTTTGCTTTGAAATCTAGATTGACTAGATCTACACAATGTCAATATAATTTCTAGATCTATATATCTAAGACTAATTAGTATGGGCTTAATATTACTGTATTATTTAGTTTAACTACAATTTTTCAGGTCAGCAGCATTACAGTAAGCACTGGTACAGCGTACCGGCACTTTTTTCAATGCAGCGAAAAAGTTACTTTTGTATTTTAAAGTTTATTATTTATTTATTAGTTGTTAAAAGGCAATCCATCACTGAGCTCCGGCACCTATTTCTTTACAAAAAAGCACTGATTACCTGTATATTCTTTAACAATAACGGTTTACTATTCTCAGGAATTAGTCATTCAAAAGACGGTCAGGAAAAGAATGGTCGACAAACCTTGTGTGGTGCCTTAACAGTCCATCAGACTAAGGGATAGATAAAGGTGAATTTAATTTATATTTTGATCTATATAAGTTGATTTACTGGACTAAAAATCTAGATATTGGTAAAACTTTGCTATTCTATTCTAAATCTAGTGTGACATTCCATATTTTTTATTCTGATTTTAGATAGATCTTGATTAGATCTAGATCCCATATGTATAGGACTTAGCACTAGATCTCTAGAAATTATTGTATATGATGCTAGATCTAGAAAATCTAGACTTGATCATAGAAATCTTCAAGAAAAATAATGAACTAACCTAGACAGATCTCTTGAATTACATTGTAAATCATCTTGTTGAATTATCTCCACCACCTTCAGTCAATAGACAACTATGGCTCATACGAGAACAAGTGCCTCTGCGTTGGCATCGACTATTTTCCAATCCTTTCTGTTCAGCTTCATCCATATTAAAATACATTTTAAAGGTTTTTATTACTTAATAGAAAAGATCTAGAATTTTAATAAAAATCTAGTCTATCTAGATCTAAAATTCTAGATCCACCCAATTTTATGTATACAAGTAGTATGGGTGTAGGATTGGCTTAATATAATAGTGAACAAATAGATGCTATCTTACTAGATTTTTCTAAGGCTTTTGACAAAGTTCACCACCATAGTTTGCTTAAAAAATTAAAATATTTCGGCATTAATGGTCCACTGCATCAGTGGATTAAGGACTTTCTGATAGGGAGAGAACAAACTGTAATAATAAATGGCTCTAAATCAACACCGATAATAGTAAACTCAGGTGTACCTCAAGGAACAGTCTTGGGTCCACTACTATTTTTAATTTACATAAATGATTTACCAAATTGCATTACTTCAGGAACAAAAGTCAGATTATTTGCAGACGATTGCATAATATATAGAACAATAAAAACAACACAAGACACAGATATTTTACAAAGAGAATTAGATGAATTACAGAAATGGGAATCAAATTGGAGCATGTCTTTCCACCCAGAAAAATGTCAGTTGTTAAGAGTAACAAAAAAACTAAAACAAATTAATTCCACTTATCTTATTCATGGCAAACCAGTAACACAGACTAAAAACGCAAAATACCTAGGTGTTATAATAAATGAAAAACTGTCATGGAATCCACATATTGATGAAACTACAAAAAAATCAAACAAAGCATTAGGATTTATTAAAAGAAATTTCTATAAATCAAATAAGAACATAAAACTAAAATGTTATTTAAAACTTTGGTTAGGCCAATAATAGAATATGCATCCTCTGTTTGGGACCCCACAACTCAAGAAAACATTAAGAAACTAGAATAGACACAAAATAGAGCAGTGCGATTCATAACAAACGAATATTCACATTTGACTAGAGTAACACCTTTAGTAAAATCACTAAATTTAGAAAGTCTTCAGGACAGAAGGCTCAAAAGTAAAGTAGCAATCATACATAAAACACTGAACCATAATCTTCAAATACAAAAACAAAATTTAATAAAATACTCTGAAAGACACAAAGATAAAGGCACATTCCTCGTCCCATATGCTAGGACAAATTTGTACAAATACTCCTTCTTCCCTAGTGCTATTAGAGCATGGAATGGGTTGCCTGAGCTAGCCAGGAAAACCAGTGACTTGGCAGAATTTAAGTCATTGGTTAATATGCATGACTAAATGTTTGACGCGTAGGACGTAATCATCTTCTTTTTTGAAATAACGTCTGTATTATATAAGATAAGAAGATAATAGTATTTATCTTGAATCAGTTTGTTAATCTACATTATATGGGTATGATAGTTGTACATCTTCTACTAGATCAAGTTAAATATAGCTATCCTTTTTTAGATGTAATGTGAAATTGTATCTGATAGTATTTTTCATTCTTAGGTAGATCTTGATTACACTGCCTGGTTTTGTGGTTTGCACAGGACGGTTGACACAATGATCTGAAGTTCAAACTGCCATTTTCTACTGTCCGCTGCAAGATCTTGGCTGGAATGTAAAAGGAATGTCCAAAATATTTAAATGACAAACAGGATGGGAACTGATAATGAGGAATGTATGTCCAGTTTTTTTTTGTTTTTTTTTGTGTTTTTTTAATACAGATATGAAAGATGACATTACCCTAACTTAGAGTCATAGGAGTTTCATTAATTTATTTACTCAGATGCTGAAACAGACATCTGGCATATTCCTATAATCAGTATCATGGCCTTTGTATACAACAAAATTGATTGGAACTCCTAGACTAGAAATATAATTCAAGATTTAAATAAGGCACTGGTCATAGTTTTAGAAAGTGTGGCTAGCATTCTGGTAAGATATTTTATTAATAATTAGAAATTAAATTAAATTTTCTTTAATGATATTAAATTTCTTTTTTAAGAATTATGGTCCATTTTTTCCCCATTTGTGTACAAAGAAGGAAGACAGAGAGATGGAAAGACATCAAAGAATGGGCAGGTCTGCCAAGAAATGGTTTATCCAGGGCTAAGTACAGAGAGGAATATAGAAGGGCTGTTGACAGATCTTGTGTGGTGCCCCCATGGTTCAACAGACTAATTGATTGGTAATGGTAAGAATTTAATGTATTTTTTAAAAAAAATTGTGTTAATTACATTAAGGGACTAAATCAGTCTTTTTTTATTTCCAGAAAATAATACCAGGGTTATGCTCCTTTGACCATTGAGTTCCAGGATGAAGAATGAAAGACAGAGAGCAATGTAAAGACATGAAAGAATAGGCAGGTCTGCCATGAAATGGTTTATCCAGGGCTAAGTACAGAGAGGAATATAGAAGGGCTGTTGACAGATCTTGTGTGGTGCCCCCATGGTTCAACAGACTGATTGATAGGTAATGGTAAGAATTTAATGTATTTTGTAAAAAAAAATGGTGTTAATTACATTAAGGGACTTAATCACTCTTTTTTTAATTTTACATTCATTTAATGTAATTATTTTATACAGTAATATATGATTTTTATCTTGGTAAATCATTTAAATATATATCCTGCTAATCAAACCAAAGAATCTTCTCAATACTTATTTAAAAATTTTAATTTTGTCTGCATGTAACAAATGTTTAACGAAAAGAAATGTACACTGTCCAGCATTGATTATTTAAAACTGGGATTCATTCCTTCCTTGTCAAACAAGCCGTTGCCTAAGTGACTTTTTTAAAATAATGATACGAAACCAATTGCTAGAGGATCATCTGAGACAATGTCACCCTAACAAAATAGATAAAGATTTAAAAATTTTCTAGCACTCAAAGATAAAGTTAAGAATAGACCCACACAATCTCACTTCAACATCATATATATATAGAGAAGATGTTGGTTTGTGAGCATCTTACAATATCTCTTTACTTATAGCAAAATATGGAAACATAGGTAAAACATTGATTTTACCAGCCGTTGTAGTTGTGAAAACTGTTTTACACACACCTACATCTGATATTATTAAAAGAATTTCTTTAAACAAAAATACAGTTCAAGGGCACATCGGTGGCATGAGTTATCAAATTAAAAGCTTCTTATGTGATTCTTTGCAAAGGAAATATATACAGTTTGGGATCAGTTTGGAACCAGTGGCGTCACAGGCTCTGATGGGGTGTAGCGCTGTGTGCTGTAAACTGCCTAGGGGTTGCCAGCTCCTTATTTTTCCTCAGGGTTGACCCACGACAGCTTTCCCATGTTTGGGAATAGTTGCAAGGCAGCAGATTTTTAAATTCAGTTTTCCTTCTGCTATGTGGCTAATGAGCTCTTCCTGCTTGAAGCCTACCGGCTAAGGCGCCAGTTACTCGCCTTCGTCCCTTCCCCTTTAGTGAAAACAGTTCGGCGGACACGTGAAAGATACACGAGAAACTCTTTGCGAAAATTTTTACAATGATACTTAAAACAAATTAATTAATTAATATTTATTGTTTGAATGTCTTCTTTATAGAATGTATGAAACATGACATCCATAGCAACAGATGATAAGCCTGGGTAAAAAAACATTTCCAGTGTGTTTGATGATTCCAGCAATACATATTAAATTGGTTAAATTTGAATTTTATCAATAAAAATGAGTTATTATTTAATACTTATATGTATTTTTAAATTGCATTTTACTCTTCAACTCACTAAAATTAGAAATTAGTTTTTAAATAAATTTGAAAAAAAAAAGCAATATAAGTTAAGCAGGGGGTCTACCAAAAAGCAGAAAATATGGCAAGGGGTCTACGAAACAAAAAAGTTTGGGAACCACTGGTCTACAGTGAAGTCAGTTCCGCAATAGTGAATTCTCAAAAAAAAAAAAAAAAAAAAAAATTTAAAACAAAATTTATCTAAAAAAATTTAAAAAAAAAAAAAAATTAAAAAAAAAAAAATTTACTAAAAAAAAAAAAAAAAAAAATTAAAAAAAAACATTTTATAAAAAAAAAAAAAAAAAAAAAAAAAAAAAAAAAAAAAAAAAAATTAAAAAAAAAAATTAAAAAAAAAAATTTTATAAAAAAAAAAAAAAAAAAAAAAAAAAAAAATTTACTGAATGTTTGGGAACCACTGGTCTACAGTGAAATCAGTCCTGGGATAGTGAATTCTCAAAAAAAAAAAAAAAAAAAATTTAAAACAAAATTTATCTAAAGAAATTACAAAAAAAAATTTATCTAAAAAAAAAAATTGAAAAAAAAAAATTAAAAAAATTTTTTTTTTATAAAAAAAACAACAAAAAAAAAAAAAAAATTTTACTAAAATTTTGGGAACCACTGGTCTACAGTGAAGTTAGTCCCAAGATAGTCAATTCTCGGAAAAAAAAAAATAAAAAAAATTTTTAAAAAAATTATAAAAATTTTTTTATAAAAGTTTGGGAACCACTGGTCTACAGTGAAGTCAGTACCGGGAAAGTCAATTCTCGAAAAAAAAAAAAAAATTAAAAGAAAAAAAAAAAAATTATCTAAAAAAAATAAAAAAATAAATAAAAATAAAAATTAAAAAAAATTTATCTAAAAAAAAAAAATACAAAAAAAAAAAATATAAGTTAGTTAAGCAGGGGTTTTACCGAAAAGCAGAAAACATGGCAAGGGGTCTACGAGACAAAAAAATTTGGGAACCACTGCTCTAGATCTACATATTTAATATTAGAATCATCATTAGAGTTTGTCTAGTAGAGTCTAGAAAAGAATGTATAGATTACTATAGTCCTAGTATTCTAGATTATTAGTCTAGATCTAACTTAAAATTTTCAATAAATATTCTGGATTTCTTCAGCTTGGTCCATGTCAATCCTATCGTCTTTGCCTTATGGTCTACCGTTCTTCTGTTTTCTTTGCTTTGAAATCTAGATTGACTAGATCTACACAATGTCAATATAATTTCTAGATCTATATATCTAAGACTAATTAGTATGGGCTTAATATTACTGTATTATTTAGTTTAACTACAATTTTTCAGGTCAGCAGCATTACAGTAAGCACTGGTACAGCGTACCGGCACTTTTTTCAATGCAGCGAAAAAGTTACTTTTGTATTTTAAAGTTTATTATTTATTTATTAGTTGTTAAAAGGCAATCCATCACTGAGCTCCGGCACCTATTTCTTTACAAAAAAGCACTGATTACCTGTATATTCTTTAACAATAACGGTTTACTATTCTCAGGAATTAGTCATTCAAAAGACGGTGAGGAAAAGAATGGTCGACAAACCTTGTGTGGTGCCTTAACAGTCCATCAGACTAAGGGATAGATAAAGGTGAATTTAATTTATATTTTGATCTATATAAGTTGATTTACTGGACTAAAAATCTAGATATTGGTAAAACTTTGCTATTCTATTCTAAATCTAGTGTGACATTCCATATTTTTTATTCTGATTTTAGATAGATCTTGATTAGATCTAGATCCCATATGTATAGGACTTAGCACTAGATCTCTAGAAATTATTGTATATGATGCTAGATCTAGAAAATCTAGACTTGATCATAGAAATCTTCAAGAAAAATAATGAACTAACCTAGACAGATCTCTTGAATTACATTGTAAATCATCTTGTTGAATTATCTCCACCACCTTCAGTCAATAGACAACTATGGCTCATACGAGAACAAGAGCCTCTGCGTTGGCATCGACTATTTTCCAATCCTTTCTGTTCAGCTTCATCCATATTAAAATACATTTTAAAGGTTTTTATTACTTAATAGAAAAGATCTAGAATTTTAATAAGAATCTAGTCTATCTAGATCTAAAATTCTAGATCCACCCAATTTTATGTATACAAGTAGTATGGGTGTAGGATTGGCTTAATATAATAGTGAACAAATAGATGCTATCTTACTAGATTTTTCTAAGGCTTTTGACAAAGTTCACCACCATAGTTTGCTTAAAAAATTAAAATATTTCGGCATTAATGGTCCACTGCATCAGTGGATTAAGGACTTTCTGATAGGGAGAGAACAAACTGTAATAATAAATGGCTCTAAATCAACACCGATAATAGTAAACTCAGGTGTACCTCAAGGAACAGTCTTGGGTCCACTACTATTTTTAATTTACATAAATGATTTACCAAATTGCATTACTTCAGGAACAAAAGTCAGATTATTTGCAGACGATTGCATAATATATAGAACAATAAAAACAACACAAGACACAGATATTTTACAAAGAGAATTAGATGAATTACAGAAATGGGAATCAAATTGGAGCATGTCTTTCCACCCAGAAAAATGTCAGTTGTTAAGAGTAACAAAAAAACTAAAACAAATTAATTCCACTTATCTTATTCATGGCAAACCAGTAACACAGACTAAAAACGCAAAATACCTAGGTGTTATAATAAATGAAAAACTGTCATGGAATCCACATATTGATGAAACTACAAAAAAATCAAACAAAGCATTAGGATTTATTAAAAGAAATTTCTATAAATCAAATAAGAACATAAAACTAAAATGTTATTTAAAACTTTGGTTAGGCCAATAATAGAATATGCATCCTCCGTTTGGGACCCCACAACTCAAGAAAACATTAAGAAACTAGAACAGACACAAAATAGAGCAGTGCGATTCATAACAAACGAATATTCACATTTGACTAGAGTAACACCTTTAGTAAAATCACTAAATTTAGAAAGTCTTCAGGACAGAAGGCTCAAAAGTAAAGTAGCAATCATACATAAAACACTGAACCATAATCTTCAAATACAAAAACAAAATTTAATAAAATACTCTGAAAGACACAAAGATAAAGGCACATTCCTCGTCCCATATGCTAGGACAAATTTGTACAAATACTCCTTCTTCCCTAGTGCTATTAGAGCATGGAATGGGTTGCCTGAGCTAGCCAGGAAAACCAGTGACTTGGCAGAATTTAAGTCATTGGTTAATATGCATGACTAAATGTTTGACGCGTAGGACGTAATCATCTTCTTTTTTGAAGTAACGTCTGTATTATATAAGATAAGAAGATAATAGTATTTATCTTGAATCAGTTTGTTAATCTACATTATATGGGTATGATAGTTGTACATCTTCTACTAGATCAAGTTAAATATAGCTATCCTTTTTTAGATGTAATGTGAAATTGTATCTGATAGTATTTTTCATTCTTAGGTAGATCTTGATTACACTGCCTGGTTTTGTGGTTTGCACGAGACGGTTGACACAATGATCTGAAGTTCAAACTGCCATTTTCTACTGTCCGCTGCAAGATCTTGGCTGGAATGTAAAAGGAATGTCCAAAATATTTAAATGACAAACAGGATGGGAACTGATAATGAGGAATGTATGTCCAGTTTTTTTTTGTTTTTTTTTGTGGTTTTTTAATACAGATATGAAAGATGACATTACCCTAACTTAGAGTCATAGGAGTTTCATTAATTTATTTACTCAGATGCTGAAACAGACATCTGGCATATTCCTATAATCAGTATCATGGCCTTTGTATACAACAAAATTGATTGGAACTCCTAGACTAGAAATATAATTCAAGATTTAAATAAGGCACTGGTCATAGTTTTAGAAAGTGTGGCTAGCATTCTGGTAAGATATTTTATTAATAATTAGAAATTAAATTAAATTTTATTTAATGATATTAAATTTCTTTTTTAAGAATTATGGTCCATTTTTTCCCCATTTGTGTACAAAGAAGGAAGACAGAGAGATGGAAAGACATCAAAGAATGGGCAGGTCTGCCAAGAAATGGTTTATCCAGGGCTAAGTACAGAAAGGAATATAGAAGGGCTGTTGACAGATCTTGTGTGGTGCCCCCATGGTTCAACAGACTAATTGATTGGTAATGGTAAGAATTTAATGTATTTTTAAAAAAAAATTGTGTTAATTACATTAAGGGACTAAATCAGTCTTTTTTTATTTCCAGAAAATAATACCAGGGTTATGCTCCTTTGACCATTGAGTTCCAGGATGAAGAATGAAAGACAGAGAGCAATGTGAAGACATGAAAGAATGGGCAGGTCTGCCATGAAATGGTTTATCCAGGGCTAAGTACAGAGAGGAATATAGAAGGGCTGTTGACAGATCTTGTGTGGTGCCCCCATGGTTCAACAGACTGATTGATAGGTAATGGTAAGAATTTAATGTATTTTGTAAAAAAAATGGTGTTAATTACATTAAGGGACTAAATCTTTCTTTTTTAAATTTTTACATTCATTTAATGTAATTATTTTATACAGTAATATATGATTTTTATCTTGGTAAATCATTTAAATATATATCCTGCTAATCAAACCAAAGAATCTTCTCAATACTTATTTAAAAATTTTAATTTTGTCTGCATGTAACAAATGTTTAACGAAAAGAAATGTACACTGTCCAGCATTGATTATTTAAAACTGGGATTCATTCCTTCCTTGTCAAACAAGCCGTTGCCTAAGTGACTTTTTTAAAATAATGATACGAAACCAATTGCTAGAGGATCATCTGAGACAATGTCACCCTAACAAAATAGATAAAGATTTAAAAATTTTCTAGCACTCAAAGATAAAGTTAAGAATAGACCCACACAATCTCACTTCAACATCATATATATATATAGAAGATGTTGGTTTGTGAGCATCTTACAATATCTCTTTACTTATAGCAAAATATGGAAACATAGGTAAAACATTGATTTTACCAGCCGTTGTAGCTGTGAAAACTGTTTTACACACACCTACATCTGATATTATTAAAAGAATTTCTTTAAACAAAAATACAGTTCAAGGGCACATCGGTGGCATGAGTTATCAAATTAAAAGCTTCTTATGTGATTCTTTGCAAAGGAAATATATACAGTTTGGGATCAGTTTGGAACCAGTGGCGTCACAGGCTCTGATGGGGTGTAGCGCTGTGTGCTGTAAACTGCCTAGGGGTTGCCAGCTCCTTATTTTTCCTCAGGGTTGACCCACGACAGCTTTCCCATGTTTGGGAATAGTTGCAAGGCAGCAGATTTTTAAATTCAGTTTTCCTTCTGCTATGTGGCTAATGAGCTCTTCCTGCTTGAAGCCTACCGGCTAAGGCGCCAGTTACTCGCCTTCATCCCTTCCCCTTTAGTGAAAACAGTTCGGCGGACACGTGAAAGATACACGAGAAACTCTTTGCGAAAATTTTTACAATGATACTTAAAACAAATTAATTAATTAATATTTATTGTTTGAATGTCTTCTTTATAGAATGTATGAAACATGACATCCATAGGAACAGATGATAAGCCTGGGTAAAAAAACATTTCCAGTGTGTTTGATGATTCCAGCAATACATATTAAATTGGTTAAATTTGAATTTTATCAATAAAAATGAGTTATTATTTAATACTTATATGTATTTTTAAATTGCATTTTACTCTTCAACTCACTAAAATTAGAAATTAGTTTTCAAATAAATTGAAAAAAAAAAGCAATATAAGTTAAGCAGGGGGTCTACCAAAAAGCAGAAAACATGGCAAGGGGTCTACGAAACAAAAAAGTTTGGGAACCACTGGTCTACAGTGAAGTCAGTCCCACAATAGTGAATTCTCAAATAAAAAAAAAAAAAAATTTAAAACAAAATTTATCTAAAAAAATTTAAAAAAAAAAAAAAGAGAAAAAAAAAAAAAATTTACTAAAAAAAAAAAAAAAAAATTAAAAAAAAAAATTTTATAAAAAAAAAAAAAAAAATTTACTGAAAAAAAAAAAAAAAAAAAAAAAAAAATTAAAAAAAAGAAATTTTATATAACAAAAAAAAAAAAAAAAAAAAAAAAAAAATTTACTGAATGTTTGGGAACCACTGGTCTACAGTGAAATCAGTCCTGGGATAGTGAATTCTCAAAAAAAAAAAAAAAAAATTTAAAACAAAATTTATCTAAAGAAATTCCAAAAAGAAAATTTATCTAAAAAAAAAAATTGAAAAAAAAAAAATTAAAAAAAATTTTTTTTATAAAAAAAACAAAAAAAAAAAAAAAAAAATTTTACTAAAATTTTGGGAACCACTGGTCTACAGTGAAGTTAGTCCCAAGATAGTCAATTCTCGGAAAAAAAAAAATAAAAAAAATTTTTAAAAAAATTATAAAAATTTTTTTATAAAAGTTTGGGAACCACTGGTCTACAGTGAAGTCAGTACCGGGAAAGTCAATTCTCGAAAAAAAAAAAAAAATTAAAAAAAAAAAAAAAAATTATCTAAAAAAAATAAAAAAATAAATAAAAATAAAAATTAAAAAAAATTTATCTAAAAAAAAAAATACAAAAAAAAAAATATAAGTTAAGCAGGGGTTTTACCGAAAAGCAGAAAACATGGCAAGGGGTCTACGAGACAAAAAAATTTGGGAACCACTGCTCTAGATCTACATATTTAATATTAGAATCATCATTAGAGTTTGTCTAGTAGAGTCTAGAAAAGAATGTATAGATTACTATAGTCCTAGTATTATCTTATCTTATATAATACAGACGTTACTTCAAAAAAGAAGATGATTACGTCAAACGCGTCATGCATTTAGTCATGCATATTAACCAATGACTTAAATTCTGCCAAGTCACTGGTTTGATTAGATTATTAGTCTAGATCTAACTTAAAATTTTCAATAAATATTCTGGATTTCTTCAGCTTGGTCCATGTCAATCCTATCGTCTTTGCCTTATGGTCTACCGTTCTTCTGTTTTCTTTGCTTTGAAATCTAGATTGACTAGATCTACACAATGTCAATATAATTTCTAGATCTATATATCTAAGACTAATTAGTATGGGCTTAATATTACTGTATTATTTAGTTTAACTACAATTTTTCAGGTCAGCAGCATTACAGTAAGCACTGGTACAGCGTACCGGCACTTTTTTCAATGCAGCGAAAAAGTTACTTTTGTATTTTAAAGTTTATTATTTATTTATTAGTTGTTAAAAGGCAATCCATCACTGAGCTCCGGCACCTATTTCTTTACAAAAAAGCACTGATTACCTGTATATTCTTTAACAATAACGGTTTACTATTCTCAGGAATTAGTCATTCAAAAGACGGTGAGGAAAAGAATGGTCGACAAACCTTGTGTGGTGCCTTAACAGTCCATCAGACTAAGGGATAGATAAAGGTGAATTTAATTTATATTTTGATCTATATAAGTTGATTTACTGGACTAAAAATCTAGATATTGGTAAAACTTTGCTATTCTATTCTAAATCTAGTGTGACATTCCATATTTTTTATTCTGATTTTAGATAGATCTTGATTAGATCTAGATCCCATATGTATAGGACTTAGCACTAGATCTCTAGAAATTATTGTATATGATGCTAGATCTAGAAAATCTAGACTTGATCATAGAAATCTTCAAGAAAAATAATGAACTAACCTAGACAGATCTCTTGAATTACATTGTAAATCATCTTGTTGAATTATCTTCACCACCTTCAGTCAATAGACAATTATGGCTCATACGAGAACAAGAGCCTCTGCGTTGGCATCGACTATTTTCCAATCCTTTCTGTTCAGCTTCATCCATATTAAAATACATTTTAAAGGTTTTTATTACTTAATAGAAAAGATCTAGAATTTTAATAAGAATCTAGTCTATCTAGATCTAAAATTCTAGATCTACCCAATTTTATGTATACAAGTAGTATGGGTGTAGGATTGGCTTAATATAATAGTGAACAAATAGATGCTATCTTACTAGATTTTTCTAAGGCTTTTGACAAAGTTCACCACCATAGTTTGCTTAAAAAATTAAAATATTTCGGCATTAATGGTCCACTGCATCAGTGGATTAAGGACTTTCTGATAGGGAGAGAACAAACTGTAATAATAAATGGCTCTAAATCAACACCGATAATAGTAAACTCAGGTGTACCTCAAGGAACAGTCTTGGGTCCACTACTATTTTTAATTTACATAAATGATTTACTAAATTGCATTACTTCAGGAACAAAATTTAGATTATTTGCAGACGATTGCATAATATATAGAACAATAAAAACAACACAAGACACAGATATTTTTCAAAGAGAATTAGATGAATTACAGAAATGGGAATCGAATTGGAGCATGTCTTTCCACCCAGAAAAATGTCAGTTGTTAAGAGTAACAAAAAAACTAAAACAAATTAATTCCACTTATCTTATTCATGGCAAACCAGTAACACAGACTAAAAATGCAAAATACCTAGGTGTTATAATAAATGAAAAACTGTCATGGAATCCACATATTGATGAAACTACAAAAAAATCAAACAAAGCATTAGGATTTATTAAAAGAAATTTCTATAAATCAAATAAGAACATAAAACTAAAATGTTATTTAAAACTTTGGTTAGGCCAATAATAGAATATGCATCCTCCGTTTGGGACCCCACAACTCAAGAAAACATTAAGAAACTAGAACAGACACAAAATAGAGCAGTGCGATTCATAACAAACGAATATTCACATTTGACTAGAGTAACACCTTTAGTAAAATCACTAAATTTAGAAAGTCTTCAGGACAGAAGGCTCAAAAGTAAAGTAGCAATCATACATAAAACACTGAACCATAATCTTCAAATACAAAAACAAAATTTAATAAAATACTCTGAAAGACACAAAGATAAAGGCACATTCCTCGTCCCATATGCTAGGACAAATTTGTACAAATACTCCTTCTTCCCTAGTGCTATTAGAGCATGGAATGGGTTGCCTGAGCTAGCCAGGAAAACCAGTGACTTGGCAGAATTTAAGTCATTGGTTAATATGCATGACTAAATGTTTGACGCGTAGGACGTAATCATCTTCTTTTTTGAAGTAACGTCTGTATTATATAAGATAAGAAGATAATAGTATTTATCTTGAATCAGTTTGTTAATCTACATTATATGGGTATGATAGTTGTACATCTTCTACTAGATCAAGTTAAATATAGCTATCCTTTTTTAGATGTAATGTGAAATTGTATCTGATAGTATTTTTCATTCTTAGGTAGATCTTGATTACACTGCCTGGTTTTGTGGTTTGCACGAGACGGTTGACACAATGATCTGAAGTTCAAACTGCCATTTTCTACTGTCCGCTGCAAGATCTTGGCTGGAATGTAAAAGGAATGTCCAAAATATTTAAATGACAAACAGGATGGGAACTGATAATGAGGAATGTATGTCCAGTTTATTTTTGTTTTTTTTTTGTGTTTTTTTAATACAGATATGAAAGATGACATTACCCTAACTTAGAGTCATAGGAGTTTCATTAATTTATTTACTCAGATGCTGAAACAGACATCTGGCATATTCCTATAATCAGTATCATGGCCTTTGTATACAACAAAATTGATTGGAACTCCTAGACTAGAAATATAATTCAAGATTTAAATAAGGCACTGGTCATAGTTTTAGAAAGTGTGGCTAGCATTCTGGTAAGATATTTTATTAATAATTAGAAATTAAATTAAATTTTATTTAATGATATTAAATTTCTTTTTTACGAATTATGGTCCATTTTTTCCCCATTTGTGTACAAAGAAGGAAGACAGAGAGATGGAAAGACATCAAAGAATGGGCAGGTCTGCCAAGAAATGGTTTATCCAGGGCTAAGTACAGAGAGGAATATAGAAGGGCTGTTGACAGATCTTGTGTGGTGCCCCCATGGTTCAACAGACTAATTGATTGGTAATGGTAAGAATTTAATGTATTTTTTTAAAAAAATTGTGTTAATTACATTAAGGGACTAAATCAGTCTTTTTTTATTTCCAGAAAATAATACCAGGGTTATGCTCCTTTGACCATTGAGTTCCAGGATGAAGAATGAAAGACAGAGAGCAATGTGAAGACATGAAAGAATGGGCAGGTCTGCCATGAAATGGTTTATCCAGGGCTAAGTACAGAGAGGAATATAGAAGGGCTGTTGACAGATCTTGTGTGGTGCCCCCATGGTTCAACAGACTGATTGATAGGTAATGGTAAGAATTTAATGTATTTTGTAAAAAAAATGGTGTTAATTACATTAAGGGACTTAATCACTCTTTTTTTAATTTTTACATTCATTTAATGTAATTGTTTTATACAGTAATATATGATTTTTATCTTGGTAAATCATTTAAATATATATCCTGCTAATCAAACCAAAGAATCTTCTCAATACTTATTTAAAAATTTTAATTTTATCTGCATGTAACAAATGTTTAACGAAAAGAAATGTACACTGTCCAGCATTGATTATTTAAAACTGGGATTCATTCCTTCCTTGTCAAACAAGCCGTTGCCTAAGTGACTTTTTTAAAATAATGATACGAAACCAATTGCTAGAGGATCATCTGAGACAATGTCACCCTAACAAAATAGATAAAGATTTAAAAATTTTCTAGCACTCAAAGATAAAGTTAAGAATAGACCCACACAATCTCACTTCAACATCATATATATATAGAGAAGATGTTGGTTTGTGAGCATCTTACAATATCTCTTTACTTATAGCAAAATATGGAAACATAGGTAAAACATTGATTTTACCAGCCGTTGTAGCTGTGAAAACTGTTTTACACACACCTACATCTGATATTATTAAAAGAATTTCTTTAAACAAAAATACAGTTCAAGGGCACATCGGTGGCATGAGTTATCAAATTAAAAGCTTCTTATGTGATTCTTTGCAAAGGAAATATATACAGTTTGGGATCAGTTTGGAACCAGTGGCATCACAGGCTCTGATGGGGTGTAGCGCTGTGTGCTGTAAACTGCCTAGGGGTTGCCAGCTCCTTATTTTTCCTCAGGGTTGACCCACGACAGCTTTCCCATGTTTGGGAATAGTTGCAAGGCAGCAGATTTTTAAATTCAGTTTTCCTTCTGCTATGTGGCTAATGAGCTCTTCCTGCTTGAAGCCTACCGGCTAAGGCGCCAGTTACTCGCCTTCGTCCCTTCAACTTTAGTAAAAACAGTTCGGCGGACACGTGAAAGATACACGAGAAACTCTTTGCGAAAATTTTTACAATGATACTTAAAACAAATTAATTAATTAATATTTATTGTTTGAATGTCTTCTTTATAGAATGTATGAAACATGACATCCATAGGAACAGATGATAAGCCTGGGTAAAAAAACATTTCCAGTGTGTTTGATGATTCCAGCAATACATATTAAATTGGTTAAATTTGAATTTTATCAATAAAAATGAGTTATTATTTAATACTTATATGTATTTTTAAATTGCATTTTACTCTTCAACTCACTAAAATTAGAAATTAGTTTTCAAATAAATTGAAAAAAAAAAGCAATATAAGTTAAGCAGGGGGTCTACCAAAAAGCAGAAAACATGGCAAGGGGTCTACGAAACAAAAAAGTTTGGGAACCACTGGTCTACATTGAAGTCAATCCCGCAATAGTGAATTCTCAAAAAAAAAAAAAAAAAAAAATTTAAAACAAAATTTATCTAAAAAAATTTAAAAAAAAAAAAATAAAAGAAAAAAAAAAAAAAATTTACTAAAAAAAAAAAAAAAAATTAAAAAAAAAAATTTTATAAAAAAAAATAAAAAATTTACTAAAAAAAAAAAAAAAAATTAAAAAAAAAAATTTTATAAAAAAAAATAAAAAATTTACTAAAAAAAAAAAAAAAAAAAAAAAAAAAAATTTACTAAAAAAAAAAAAAAAAAAATTAAAAAAAAAAATTTTATAAAAAATAAAAAAAAAAAATTTACTAAAAAAAAAAAAAAAAAAAAATTAAAAAAAAAAATTTTATAAAAAAAAAAAAAAAAAAAAAAAAAAAATTTACTGAATGTTTGGGAACCACTGGTCTACAGTGAAGTTAGTCCCAAGATAGTCAATTCTCGGAAAAAAAATAATAAAAAAAATTTTTAAAAAAATTATAAAAATTTTTTTATAAAAGTTTGGGAACCACTGGTCTACAGTGAAGTCGGTACCGGGAAAGTCAATTCTCGAAAAAAAAAAAATTAAAAAAAAAAAAAAAAAATTATCTAAAAAAAATAAAAAAATAAATAAAAATAAAAATTAAAAAAAATTTATCTAAAAAAAAAAATACAAAAAAAAAAAATATAAGTTAAGCAGGGGTTCTACCGAAAAGCAGAAAACATGGCAAGGGGTCTACGAGACAAAAAAATTTGGGAACCACTGCTCTAGATCTACATATTTAATATTAGAATCATCATTAGAGTTTGTCTAGTAGAGTCTAGAAAAGAATGTATAGATTACTATAGTCCTAGTATTCTAGATTATTAGTCTAGATCTAACTTAAAATTTTCAATAAATATTCTGGATTTCTTCAGCTTGGTCCATGTCAATCCTATCGTCTTTGCCTTATGGTCTACCGTTCTTCTGTTTTCTTTGCTTTGAAATCTCGATTGACTAGATCTACACAATGTCAATATAATTTCTAGATCTATATATCTAAGACTAATTAGTATGGGCTTAATATTACTGTATTATTTAGTTTAACTACAATTTTTCAGGTCAGCAGCATTACAGTAAGCACTGGTACAGCGTACCGGCACTTTTTTCAATGCAGCGAAAAAGTTACTTTTGTATTTTAAAGTTTATTATTTATTTATTAGTTGTTAAAAGGCAATCCATCACTGAGCTCCGGCACCTATTTCTTTACAAAAAAGCACTGATTACCTGTATATTCTTTAACAATAACGGTTTACTATTCTCAGGAATTAGTCATTCAAAAGACGGTGAGGAAAAGAATGGTCGACAAACCTTGTGTGGTGCCTTAACAGTCCATCAGACTAAGGGATAGATAAAGGTGAATTTAATTTATATTTTGATCTATATAAGTTGATTTACTGGACTAAAAATCTAGATATTGGTAAAACTTTGCTATTCTATTCTAAATCTAGTGTGACATTCCATATTTTTTATTCTGATTTTAGATAGATCTTGATTAGATCTAGATCCCATATGTATAGGACTTAGCACTAGATCTCTAGAAATTATTGTATATGATGCTAGATCTAGAAAATCTAGACTTGATCATAGAAATCTTCAAGAAAAATAATGAACTAACCTAGACAGATCTCTTGAATTACATTGTAAATCATCTTGTTGAATTATCTCCACCACCTTCAGCCAATAGACAACTATGGCTCATATGAGAACAAGAGCCTCTGCGTTGGCATCGACTATTTTCCAATCCTTTCTGTTCAGCTTCATCCATATTAAAATACATTTTAAAGGTTTTTATTACTTAATAGAAAAGATCTAGAATTTTAATAAAAATCTAGTCTATCTAGATCTAAAATTCTAGATCCACCCAATTTTATGTATACAAGTAGTATGGGTGTAGGATTGGCTTAATATAATAGTGAACAAATAGATGCTATCTTACTAGATTTTTCTAAGGCTTTTGACAAAGTTCACCACCATAGTTTGCTTAAAAAATTAAAATATTTCGGCATTAATGGTCCACTGCATCAGTGGATTAAGGACTTTCTGATAGGGAGAGAACAAACTGTAATAATAAATGGCTCTAAATCAACACCGATAATAGTAAACTCAGGTGTACCTCAAGGAACAGTCTTGGGTCCACTACTATTTTTAATTTACATAAATGATTTACCAAATTGCATTACTTCAGGAACAAAAGTCAGATTATTTGCAGACGATTGCATAATATATAGAACAATAAAAACAACACAAGACACAGATATTTTACAAAGAGAATTAGATGAATTACAGAAATGGGAATCAAATTGGAGCATGTCTTTCCACCCAGAAAAATGTCAGTTGTTAAGAGTAACAAAAAAACTAAAACAAATTAATTCCACTTATCTTATTCATGGCAAACCAGTAACACAGACTAAAAACGCAAAATACCTAGGTGTTATAATAAATGAAAAACTGTCATGGAATCCACATATTGATGAAACTACAAAAAAATCAAACAAAGCATTAGGATTTATTAAAAGAAATTTCTATAAATCAAATAAGAACATAAAACTAAAATGTTATTTAAAACTTTGGTTAGGCCAATAATAGAATATGCATCCTCCGTTTGGGACCCCACAACTCAAGAAAACATTAAGAAACTAGAACAGACACAAAATAGAGCAGTGCGATTCATAACAAACGAATATTCACATTTGACTAGAGTAACACCTTTAGTAAAATCACTAAATTTAGAAAGTCTTCAGGACAGAAGGCTCAAAAGTAAAGTAGCAATCATACATAAAACACTGAACCATAATCTTCAAATACAAAAACAAAATTTAATAAAATACTCTGAAAGACACAAAGATAAAGGCACATTCCTCGTCCCATATGCTAGGACAAATTTGTACAAATACTCCTTCTTCCCTAGTGCTATTAGAGCATGGAATGGGTTGCCTGAGCTAGCCAGGAAAACCAGTGACTTGGCAGAATTTAAGTCATTGGTTAATATGCATGACTAAATGTTTGACGCGTAGGACGTAATCATCTTCTTTTTTGAAGTAACGTCTGTATTATATAAGATAAGAAGATAATAGTATTTATCTTGAATCAGTTTGTTAATCTACATTATATGGGTATGATAGTTGTACATCTTCTACTAGATCAAGTTAAATATAGCTATCCTTTTTTAGATGTAATGTGAAATTGTATCTGATAGTATTTTTCATTCTTAGGTAGATCTTGATTACACTGCCTGGTTTTGTGGTTTGCACGAGACGGTTGACACAATGATCTGAAGTTCAAACTGCCATTTTCTACTGTCCGCTGCAAGATCTTGGCTGGAATGTAAAAGGAATGTCCAAAATATTTAAATGACAAACAGGATGGGAACTGATAATGAGGAATGTATGTCCAGTTTTTTTTTGTTTTTTTTTTGTGTTTTTTTAATACAGATATGAAAGATGACATTACCCTAACTTAGAGTCATTGGAGTTTCATTAATTTATTTACTCAGATGCTGAAACAGACATCTGGCATATTCCTATAATCAGTATCATGGCCTTTGTATACAACAAAATTGATTGGAACTCCTAGACTAGAAATATAATTCAAGATTTAAATAAGGCACTGGTCATAGTTTTAGAAAGTGTGGCTAGCATTCTGGTAAGATATTTTATTAATAATTAGAAATTAAATTAAATTTTATTTAATGATATTAAATTTCTTTTTTAAGAATTATGGTCCATTTTTTCCCCATTTGTGTACAAAGAAGGAAGACAGAGAGATGGAAAGACATCAAAGAATGGGCAGGTCTGCCAAGAAATGGTTTATCCAGGGCTAAGTACAGAGAGGAATATAGAAGGGCTGTTGACAGATCTTGTGTGGTGCCCCCATGGTTCAACAGACTAATTGATTGGTAATGGTAAGAATTTAATGTATTTTTTAAAAAAAATTGTGTTAATTACATTAAGGGACTAAATCAGTCTTTTTTTATTTCCAGAAAATAATACCAGGGTTATGCTCCTTTGACCATTGAGTTCCAGGATGAAGAATGAAAGACAGAGAGCAATGTGAAGACATGAAAGAATGGGCAGGTCTGCCATGAAATGGTTTATCCAGGGCTAAGTACAGAGAGGAATATAGAAGGGCTGTTGACAGATCTTGTGTGGTGCCCCCATGGTTCAACAGACTGATTGATAGGTAATGGTAAGAATTTAATGTATTTTGTAAAAAAAATGGTGTTAATTACATTAAGGGACTTAATCACTCCTTTTTTAATTTTTACATTCATTTAATGTAATTGTTTTATACAGTAATATATGATTTTTATCTTGGTAAATCATTTAAATATATATCCTGCTAATCAAACCAAAGAATCTTCTCAATACTTATTTAAAAATTTTAATTTTGTCTGCATGTAACAAATGTTTAACGAAAAGAAATGTACACTGTCCATCATTGATTATTTAAAACTGGGATTCATTCCTTCCTTGTCAAACAAGCCGTTGCCTAAGTGACTTTTTAAAAATAATGATACGAAACCAATTGCTAGAGGATCATCTGAGACAATGTCACCCTAACAAAATAGATAAAGATTTAAAAATTTTCTAGCACTCAAAGATAAAGTTAAGAATAGACCCACACAATCTCACTTCAACATCATATATATATAGAGAAGATGTTGGTTTGTGAGCATCTTACAATATCTCTTTACTTATAGCAAAATATGGAAACATAGGTAAAACATTGATTTTACCAGCCGTTGTAGTTGTGAAAACTGTTTTACACACACCTACATCTGATATTATTAAAAGAATTTCTTTAAACAAAAATACAGTTCAAGGGCACATCGGTGGCATGAGTTATCAAATTAAAAGCTTCTTATGTGATTCTTTGCAAAGGAAATATATACAGTTTGGGATCAGTTTGGAACCAGTGGCGTCACAGGCTCTGATGGGGTGTAGCGCTGTGTGCTGTAAACTGCCTAGGGGTTGCCAGCTCCTTATTTTTCCTCAGGGTTGACCCACGACAGCTTTCCCATGTTTGGGAATAGTTGCAAGGCAGCAGATTTTTAAATTCAGTTTTCCTTCTGCTATGTGGCTAATGAGCTCTTCCTGCTTGAAGCCTACTGGCTAAGGCGCCAGTTACTCGCCTTCGTCCCTTCCCCTTTAGTGAAAACAGTTCGGCGGACACGTGAAAGATACACGAGAAACTCTTTGCGAAAATTTTTACAATGATACTTAAAACAAATTAATTAATTAATATTTATTGTTTGAATGTCTTCTTTATAGAATGTATGAAACATGACATCCATAGCAACAGATGATAAGCCTGGGTAAAAAAACATTTCCAGTGTGTTTGATGATTCCAGCAATACATATTAAATTGGTTAAATTTGAATTTTATCAATTAAAATGAGTTATTATTTAATACTTATATGTATTTTTAAATTGCATTTTACTCTTCAACTCACTAAAATTAGAAATTAGTTTTCAAATAAATTGAAAAAAAAAAAGCAATATAAGTTAAGCAGGGGGTCTACTTAAAAGCAGAAAACATGGAAAGGGGTCTACGAAACAAAAAAGTTTGGGAACCACTGGTCTACAGTGAAGTCAGTCCCGCAATAGTGAATTCTCAAAAAAAAAAAAAAAAAAAAAATTTAAAATAAAATTTATCTAAAAAAATTTAAAAAAAAAAAAAAAAAAAAAAAAAAAAAAAAATTTACTAAAAAAAAAAAAAAAAAAAAATTAAAAAAAAAAAATTTTATAAAAAAAAAAAAAAAAAATTAAAAAAAAAAAATTAAAAAAAAAAAATTTTATAAAAAAAAAAAAAAAAAAAAAAAAAAAAAAAAAAAAAAATTTACTGAATGTTTGGGAACCACTGGTCTACAGTGAAATCAGTCCTGGGATAGTGAATTTAAAAAAAAAAAAAAAAAAATTTAAAACAAAATTTATGTAAAGAAATTACAAAAAAAATTTATCTAAAAAAAAAAATTGAAAAAAAAAAATTAAAAAAAATTTTTTTTAATAAAAAAAACAACAAAAAAAAAAAAAAAAAAATTTTACTAAAATTTTGGGAACCACTGGTCTACAGTGAAGTTAGTCCCAAGATAGTGAATTCTCGGAAAAAAAAAAATAAAAAAAAATTTTTAAAAAATTATAAAAATTTTTTTATAAAAGTTTGGGAACCACTGGTCTACAGTGAAGTCAGTACCGGGAAAGTCAATTCTCGAAAAAAAAAAAAAATTAAAAAAAAAAAAAAAAATTATCTAAAAAAAATAAAAAAATAAATAAAAATAAAAATTTAAAAAAAATTATCTAAAAAAAAAAAATACAAAAAAAAAAAGTATAAGTTAAGCAGGGGTTTTACCGAAAAGCAGAAAACATGGCAAGGGGTCTACGAGACAAAAAAATTTGGGAACCACTGCTCTAGATCTACATATTTAATATTAGAATCATCATTAGAGTTTGTCTAGTAGAGTCTAGAAAAGAATGTATAGATTACTATAGTCCTAGTATTCTAGATTATTAGTCTAGATCTAACTTAAAATTTTCAATAAATATTCTGGATTTCTTCAGCTTGGTCCATGTCAATCCTATCGTCTTTGCCTTATGGTCTACCGTTCTTCTGTTTTCTTTGCTTTGAAATCTAGATTGACTAGATCTACACAATGTCAATATAATTTCTAGATCTATATATCTAAGACTAATTAGTATGGGCTTAATATTACTGTATTATTTAGTTTAACTACAATTTTTCAGGTCAGCAGCATTACAGTAAGCACTGGTACAGCGTACCGGCACTTTTTTCAATGCAGCGAAAAAGTTACTTTTGTATTTTAAAGTTTATTATTTATTTATTAGTTGTTAAAAGGCAATCCATCACTGAGCTCCGGCACCTATTTCTTTACAAAAAAGCACTGATTACCTGTATATTCTTTAACAATAACGGTTTACTATTCTCAGGAATTAGTCATTCAAAAGACGGTGAGGAAAAGAATGGTCGACAAACCTTGTGTGGTGCCTTAACAGTCCATCAGACTAAGGGATAGATAAAGGTGAATTTAATTTATATTTTGATCTATATAAGTTGATTTACTGGACTAAAAATCTAGATATTGGTAAAACTTTGCTATTCTATTCTAAATCTAGTGTGACATTCCATATTTTTTATTCTGATTTTAGATAGATCTTGATTAGATCTAGATCCCATATGTATAGGACTTAGCACTAGATCTCTAGAAATTATTGTATATGATGCTAGATCTAGAAAATCTAGACTTGATCATAGAAATCTTCAAGAAAAATAATGAACTAACCTAGACAGATCTCTTGAATTACATTGTAAATCATCTTGTTGAATTATCTCCACCACCTTCAGCCAATAGACAACTATGGCTCATATGAGAACAAGAGCCTCTGCGTTGGCATCGACTATTTTCCAATCCTTTCTGTTCAGCTTCATCCATATTAAAATACATTTTAAAGGTTTTTATTACTTAATAGAAAAGATCTAGAATTTTAATAAAAATCTAGTCTATCTAGATCTAAAATTCTAGATCCACCCAATTTTATGTATACAAGTAGTATGGGTGTAGGATTGGCTTAATATAATAGTGAACAAATAGATGCTATCTTACTAGATTTTTCTAAGGCTTTTGACAAAGTTCACCACCATAGTTTGCTTAAAAAATTAAAATATTTCGGCATTAATGGTCCACTGCATCAGTGGATTAAGGACTTTCTGATAGGGAGAGAACAAACTGTAATAATAAATGGCTCTAAATCAACACCGATAATAGTAAACTCAGGTGTACCTCAAGGAACAGTCTTGGGTCCACTACTATTTTTAATTTACATAAATGATTTACCAAATTGCATTACTTCAGGAACAAAAGTCAGATTATTTGCAGACGATTGCATAATATATAGAACAATAAAAACAACACAAGACACAGATATTTTACAAAGAGAATTAGATGAATTACAGAAATGGGAATCAAATTGGAGCATGTCTTTCCACCCAGAAAAATGTCAGTTGTTAAGAGTAACAAAAAAACTAAAACAAATTAATTCCACTTATCTTATTCATGGCAAACCAGTAACACAGACTAAAAACGCAAAATACCTAGGTGTTATAATAAATGAAAAACTGTCATGGAATCCACATATTGATGAAACTACAAAAAAATCAAACAAAGCATTAGGATTTATTAAAAGAAATTTCTATAAATCAAATAAGAACATAAAACTAAAATGTTATTTAAAACTTTGGTTAGGCCAATAATAGAATATGCATCCTCCGTTTGGGACCCCACAACTCAAGAAAACATTAAGAAACTAGAACAGACACAAAATAGAGCAGTGCGATTCATAACAAACGAATATTCACATTTGACTAGAGTAACACCTTTAGTAAAATCACTAAATTTAGAAAGTCTTCAGGACAGAAGGCTCAAAAGTAAAGTAGCAATCATACATAAAACACTGAACCATAATCTTCAAATACAAAAACAAAATTTAATAAAATACTCTGAAAGACACAAAGATAAAGGCACATTCCTCGTCCCATATGCTAGGACAAATTTGTACAAATACTCCTTCTTCCCTAGTGCTATTAGAGCATGGAATGGGTTGCCTGAGCTAGCCAGGAAAACCAGTGACTTGGCAGAATTTAAGTCATTGGTTAATATGCATGACTAAATGTTTGACGCGTAGGACGTAATCATCTTCTTTTTTGAAGTAACGTCTGTATTATATAAGATAAGAAGATAATAGTATTTATCTTGAATCAGTTTGTTAATCTACATTATATGGGTATGATAGTTGTACATCTTCTACTAGATCAAGTTAAATATAGCTATCCTTTTTTAGATGTAATGTGAAATTGTATCTGATAGTATTTTTCATTCTTAGGTAGATCTTGATTACACTGCCTGGTTTTGTGGTTTGCACGAGACGGTTGACACAATGATCTGAAGTTCAAACTGCCATTTTCTACTGTCCGCTGCAAGATCTTGGCTGGAATGTAAAAGGAATGTCCAAAATATTTAAATGACAAACAGGATGGGAACTGATAATGAGGAATGTATGTCCAGTTTTTTTTTGTTTTTTTTTTGTGTTTTTTTAATACAGATATGAAAGATGACATTACCCTAACTTAGAGTCATTGGAGTTTCATTAATTTATTTACTCAGATGCTGAAACAGACATCTGGAATATATTCCTATAATCAGTATCATGGCCTTTGTATACAACAAAATTGATTGGAACTCCTAGACTAGAAATATAATTCAAGATTTAAATAAGGCACTGGTCATAGTTTTAGAAAGTGTGGCTAGCATTCTGGTAAGATATTTTATTAATAATTAGAAATTAAATTAAATTTTATTTAATGATATTAAATTTCTTTTTTAAGAATTATGGTCCATTTTTTCCCCATTTGTGTACAAAGAAGGAAGACAGAGAGATGGAAAGACATCAAAGAATGGGCAGATCTGCCAAGAAATGGTTTATCCAGGGCTAAGTACAGAGAGGAATATAGAAGGGCTGTTGACAGATCTTGTGTGGTGCCCCCATGGTTCAACAGACTAATTGATTGGTAATGGTAAGAATTTAATGTATTTTTTAAAAAAAATTGTGTTAATTACATTAAGGGACTAAATCAGTCTTTTTTTATTTCCAGAAAATAATACCAGGGTTATGCTCCTTTGACCATTGAGTTCCAGGATGAAGAATGAAAGACAGAGAGCAATGTGAAGACATGAAAGAATGGGCAGGTCTGCCATGAAATGGTTTATCCAGGGCTAAGTACAGAGAGGAATATAGAAGGGCTGTTGACAGATCTTGTGTGGTGCCCCCATGGTTCAACAGACTGATTGATAGGTAATGGTAAGAATTTAATGTATTTTGTAAAAAAAATGGTGTTAATTACATTAAGGGAATTAATCACTCTTTCTTTAATTTTTACATTCATTTAATGTAATTGTTTTATACAGTAATATATGATTTTTATCTTGGTAAATCATTTAAATATATATCCTGCTAATCAAACCAAAGAATCTTCTCAATACTTATTTAAAAATTTTAATTTTGTCTGCATGTAACAAATGTTTAACGAAAAGAAATGTACACTGTCCAGCATTGATTATTTAAAACTGGGATTCATTCCTTCCTTGTCAAACAAGCCGTTGCCTAAGTGACTTTTTTAAAATAATGATACGAAACCAATTGCTAGAGGATCATCTGAGACAATGTCACCCTAACAAAATAGATAAAGATTTAAAAATTTTCTAGCACTCAAAGATAAAGTTAAGAATAGACCCACACAATCTCACTTCAACATCATATATATAGAGAGAAGATGTTGGTTTGTGAGCATCTTACAATATCTCTTTACTTATAGCAAAATATGGAAACATAGGTAAAACATTGATTTTACCAGCCGTTGTAGTTGTGAAAACTGTTTTACACACACCTACATCTGATATTATTAAAAGAATTTCTTTAAACAAAAATACAGTTCAAGGGCACATCGGTGGCATGAGTTATCAAATTAAAAGCTTCTTATGTGATTCTTTGCAAAGGAAATATATACAGTTTGGGATCAGTTTGGAACCAGTGGCGTCACAGGCTCTGATGGGGTGTAGCACTGTGTGCTGTAAACTGCCTAGGGGTTGCCAGCTCCTTATTTTTCCTCAGGGTTGACCCACGACAGCTTTCCCATGTTTGGGAATAGTTGCAAGGCAGCAGATTTTTAAATTCAGTTTTCCTTCTGCTATGTGGCTAATGAGCTCTTCCTGCTTGAAGCCTACCGGCTAAGGTGCCAGTTACTCGCCTTCGTCCCTTCCCCTTTAGTGAAAACAGTTCGGCGGACACGTGAAAGATACACGAGAAACTCTTTGCGAAAATTTTTACAATGATACTTAAAACAAATTAATTAATTAATATTTATTGTTTGAATGTCTTCTTTATAGAATGTATGAAACATGACATCCATAGGAACAGATGATAAGCCTGGGTAAAAAAACATTTCCAGTGTGTTTGATGATTCCAGCAATACATATTAAATTGGTTAAATTTGAATTTTATCAATAAAAATGAGTTATTATTTAATACTTATATGTATTTTTAAATTGCATTTTACTCTTCAACTCACTAAAATTAGAAATTAGTTTTCAAATAAATTGAAAAAAAAAAGCAATATAAGTTAAGCAGGGGGTCTACCAAAAAGCAGAAAACATGGCAAGGGGTCTACGAAACAAAAAGGTTGGGAACCACTGGTCTACAGTGAAGTCAGTCCCGCAATAGTGAATTCTCAAAAAAAAAAAAAAAAAAAAAAATTTAAAAAACAAAAAAAAAAAAAAAAAAAAAAAAAATTAGAAAAAAGAAATTTTATATAACAAAAAAAAAAAAAAAAAAAAAAAAAAAAAAAAAAAAAAAAAATAAAAAATTTACTGAATGTTTAGGAACCACTGGTCTACAGTGAAATCAGTCCTGGGATAGTGAATTCTCAAAAAAAAAAAAAAAAAAAATTACTGAATGTTTGGGAACCACTGGTCTACAGTGAAATCAGTCCTGGGATAGTGAATTCTCAAAAAAAAAAAAAAAATTTAAAACAAAATTTATCTAAAGAAATTACAAAAAAAAAATTTATCTAAAAAAAAAAATTGAAAAAAAAAAATTAAAAAAAATTTTTTTTATAAAAAAAAACAACAAAAAAAAAAAAAAAAAAATTTTACTAAAATTTTGGGAACCACTGGTCTACAGTGAAGTTAGTCCCAAGATAGTCAATTCTCGGAAAAAAAAAATTAAAAAAATTTTTTAAAAAATTATAAAAATTTTTTTATAAAAGTTTGGGAACCACTGGTCTACAGTGAAGTCTGTACCGGGAAAGTCAATTCTCGAAAACAAAAAAAAATTAAAAAAAAAAAAAATTATCTAAAAAAAAATAAAAAAATAAATAAAAATAAAAATTAAAAAAAATTTATCTAAAAAAAAAAAATACAAAAAAAAAAATATAAGTTAAGCAAGGGTTTTACCGAAAAGCAGAAAACATGGCAAGGGGTCTACGAGACAAAAAAATTTGGGAACCACTGCTCTAGATCTACATATTTAATATTAGAATCATCATTAGAGTTTGTCTAGTAGAGTCTAGAAAAGAATGTATAGATTACTATAGTCCTAGTATTCTAGATTATTAGTCTAGATCTAACTTAAAATTTTCAATAAATATTCTGGATTTCTTCAGCTTGGTCCATGTCAATCCTATCGTCTTTGCCTTATGGTCTACCGTTCTTCTGTTTTCTTTGCTTTGAAATCTAGATTGACTAGATCTACACAATGTCAATATAATTTCTAGATCTATATATCTAAGACTAATTAGTATGGGCTTAATATTACTGTATTATTTAGTTTAACTACAATTTTTCAGGTCAGCAGCATTACAGTAAGCACTGGTACAGCGTACCGGCACTTTTTTCAATGCAGCGAAAAAGTTACTTTTGTATTTTAAAGTTTATTATTTATTTATTAGTTGTTAAAAGGCAATCCATCACTGAGTTCCGGCACCTATTTCTTTACAAAAAAGCACTGATTACCTGTATATTCTTTAACAATAACGGTTTACTATTCTCAGGAATTAGTCATTCAAAAGACGGTGAGGAAAAGAATGGTCGACAAACCTTGTGTGGTGCCTTAACAGTCCATCAGACTAAGGGATAGATAAAGGTGAATTTAATTTATATTTTGATCTATATAAGTTGATTTACTGGACTAAAAATCTAGATATTGGTAAAACTTTGCTATTCTATTCTAAATCTAGTGTGACATTCCATATTTTTTATTCTGATTTTAGATAGATCTTGATTAGATCTAGATCCCATATGTATAGGACTTAGCACTAGATCTCTAGAAATTATTGTATATGATGCTAGATCTAGAAAATCTAGACTTGATCATAGAAATCTTCAAGAAAAATAATGAACTAACCTAGACAGATCTCTTGAATTACATTGTAAATCATCTTGTTGAATTATCTCCACCACCTTCAGCCAATAGACAACTATGGCTCATATGAGAACAAGAGCCTCTGCGTTGGCATCGACTATTTTCCAATCCTTTCTGTTCAGCTTCATCCATATTAAAATACATTTTAAAGGTTTTTATTACTTAATAGAAAAGATCTAGAATTTTAATAAAAATCTAGTCTATCTAGATCTAAAATTCTAGATCCACCCAATTTTATGTATACAAGTAGTATGGGTGTAGGATTGGCTTAATATAATAGTGAACAAATAGATGCTATCTTACTAGATTTTTCTAAGGCTTTTGACAAAGTTCACCACCATAGTTTGCTTAAAAAATTAAAATATTTCGGCATTAATGGTCCACTGCATCAGTGGATTAAGGACTTTCTGATAGGGAGAGAACAAACTGTAATAAAAAATGGCTCTAAATCAACACCGATAACAGTAAACTCAGGTGTACCTCAAGGAACAGTCTTGGGTCCACTACTATTTTTAATTTACATAAATGATTTACCAAATTGCATTACTTCAGGAACAAAAGTCAGATTATTTGCAGACGATTGCATAATATATAGAACAATAAAAACAACACAAGACACAGATATTTTACAAAGAGAATTAGATGAATTACAGAAATGGGAATCAAATTGGAGCATGTCTTTCCACCCAGAAAAATGTCAGTTGTTAAGAGTAACAAAAAAACTAAAACAAATTAATTCCACTTATCTTATTCATGGCAAACCAGTAACACAGACTAAAAACGCAAAATACCTAGGTGTTATAATAAATGAAAAACTGTCATGGAATCCACATATTGATGAAACTACAAAAAAATCAAACAAAGCATTAGGATTTATTAAAAGAAATTTCTATAAATCAAATAAGAACATAAAACTAAAATGTTATTTAAAACTTTGGTTAGGCCAATAATAGAATATGCATCCTCCGTTTGGGACCCCACAACTCAAGAAAACATTAAGAAACTAGAACAGACACAAAATAGAGCAGTGCGATTCATAACAAACGAATATTCACATTTGACTAGAGTAACACCTTTAGTAAAATCACTAAATTTAGAAAGTCTTCAGGACAGAAGGCTCAAAAGTAAAGTAGCAATCATACATAAAACACTGAACCATAATCTTCAAATACAAAAACAAAATTTAATAAAATTCTCTGAAAGACACAAAGATAAAGGCACATTCCTCGTCCCATATGCTAGGACAAATTTGTACAAATACTCCTTCTTCCCTAGTGCTATTAGAGCATGGAATGGGTTGCCTGAGCTAGCCAGGAAAACCAGTGACTTGGCAGAATTTAAGTCATTGGTTAATATGCATGACTAAATGTTTGACGCGTAGGACGTAAACATCTTCTTTTTTGAAGTAACGTCTGTATTATATAAGATAAGAAGATAATAGTATTTATCTTGAATCAGTTTGTTAATCTACATTATATGGGTATGATAGTTGTACATCTTCTACTAGATCAAGTTAAATATAGCTATCTGTGAAGAAACAAGTCCTTTTACGTTTAAAGTGTCTTTTTAATTGTGGAACATTTTAACAAATACATATATATACACGGCAACGTTATGTACAGATCTCCTGCTTCACTCGCTGACCTTTCTCTCTCTCGTGTTTACACACTAGTCACTTCCCCCAAGTCCCCTAACTCTCGATACTCAACACTTGACCGCGTGTCACGGTTGACCACACAGCAACCGTGTCACCACAGTCCTCCCAAGGCAGAGAAAAATTTTGATCGTATCAAAATTTCATGAACCGAATAGTTTGGGTGTACATTAATAATGTTTAACATCGACAAGAAAAAAAACAATGACATGTAATACAATGGCATCTTCAATTATGAGAGAACTGGTAATGCCTATGACGACAAATAAATTTTCAATAATATGTTATTGCAAGGGACATTTTCAATTGAACTATCGTAGAAAGCTTTCCTGTTATATTATACAACTTATATACAAAAAAAAAATACACGCATTTAGTTTTTTCTCTGTAACAATAATCTTTTGAATGCCAACATTGTCAGGTGAAAAATGCACAATTAGTTCATACTTTATGTTACATCAAAATATCTTCCAAATTAAGGGAATTGTTTACTTTGTGTTTCTTTCATATCAGTTCCTACATGGACATCTATGACTACAATCAATGCAACAAACTTAAAAACTAGATTGTAGTACAACTTTCACATCTCTGAATGAAATAAAAAAAAAATTCAGAAGTGTAATGTTCATTCAATTTTGACAAGACAAATTTTAAAGTTATCATACAAGTTATTTGTTAATTTTCTCATCATCTGATTAATGAATTAACCTAAGTCGAGCGTCCCTAGACATTATCTGCTTCCTCTATTGGTTCTATCACCATTACTCTACAACTGTCTTGCGTGTCTTGATTAGCGTTTGTTGAAAGAGTAAATGGTCTGGGCATGTACAGCTTCAGCATATTGATGTGAAATACTTTGTCTCGGCCTCTGATGTTTATGCTGTAGTCGACCTTCGAAATCACCTTTGTGACTTGGAATGGGCCCTGCCATTTTATAAATAGCTGGTTATTTCTGTCAGGCAGCAGAACCATGACATTATCACCAACTTGTAGTGTTCTCAACTTTCGCCCCTGATTTAACTTTCTCAATAGTTCTGGTTTCTCTCTGTTTGTTTGCTTTTGGACAGTTTCGCATGCTTTGATTATATTTTGTCTTGTCTTGATGACAAGATCGTATCCTGTGTGTACGTCATGTTCTATGTTCCTATTTACTAGAAAGTCTCTGTATAGTGACAAGGGTCCCCTAACAGGTGAGCCATAGAGCATCTCGAATGGTGAGAAGCCCGTTGTTGTGTGTGTTACTTCTCTGTAGGCGAACAGTATGGGGTTGATCAGCTTGTCCCAGTCTGTTGGGTTGTCCTGTGCTACTTTGTTCAGCATTGTTTTCAGCGTTGAATTCAGGCGTTCGCACATCCCATTTGTTTGGGGGTGAAAACGGGCAGCAAATTGTTGTTTAATATTCAGAGTTTTGCAAAACTGTGCGAATTCATTTGATTTAAACTGGGTGCCTTGATCACTCAGTATTATGCGAGGGTAACCTGTTCTTGCAAATATTGCTGTAAGTGCGTCTCCGACATCTTCGGAAGAAATTCTTTTCAATGGTATTGCTTCTGGAAACCGTGTGCACATGTCTACAACAGTCAATATGTAGCGATGGCCTCTTCCGGATATTACTGGCATTGGTCCAATAATATCTACGGTTATCTTTTCAAATGGCATTTCACTTAAGTCTGTTGTTTGTATTGGAGCTTGCATATATGTTCCCTTTGCTCCATGTATTTGGCAAATATGGCAAGATTTTATGTAGGCCTTGACTTCTTGCGTAATTCTAGGCCAAAAAAATTCATTCAAGATTCTATTCAATGTTCTCTTTACTCCCATATGTCCGGCAAACGGGGTGTCATGTGCAAGCTTAAAAATTGTTTCTCTATACTTCTTTGGAACTAGCAATTGTTGTGTCTTGCCTGCTTTCAGATGAATTTCTCTCACATAGGCACCATCTTCGCCTATCTTAATTAACCCTCGTCTTGGTGGAGCTTCACTTTCTATGAGTTTTATTAGATCTGGGTCATTTTTCTGTTCACTGACAAATTGTTCTGTTTTAATCTGTAGTGGGTCTTGACTTTCTGTGGAGATTTCATTCGGGTTGTTCACTTGATTATGGCTTCTCATATCGCAATTTTCTGTTTCTGTATTTTCATTTTCATTGTTATAAGGAACTTGTATGTTATCGTTTGTATTTAGCACTTCTTCTGCTTTCTTCTGAGCTCTTGTAGTAACCATGGAACATTTCTGTATGTATTTTTCTTTCCACTTGTTCAATTCTTCTACTGTGCAAGGTTTAGAGCCTTTGATACAGCCAATGATAAGACCAATGTTGTCAGGCTTATTGTCTAGTACTAAAGCCTCATGCCAACCACTGATGAACGGTGTGTGTATGTTGATACGTGCTACCAGATGTGTAGTTACTTGACCCGTGTAACCAACACAGTCTTGTCTTCTTCCGGTGTACTCTTGTGGGTTGACGTATTCTTTTGCGACTAAAATTGCAGTTGCACCTGTATCGTACAGTACGTTGGTCATTTGTTCTCCCACAAAGCCCGGGTATACCTGCAGTTTATTAGCGTGTTTGGCAGCAAATGCTCTATCTCTGGGTCTGTTGTTCCAAACTCTATTGCGTCGGTTGTAGAAGCAAGTGTCTGTAATGTGGTTTGTTCTACCGCAAATTTGACATTGGAAACGAACCTTTTGCTGGTTACGTCGTTCCTTGTAGGTATATGTTGGGCTCTTATCTTCATCTTTCCCTCTTCTATATGTATATGTTGGGCTCTTAGCTGTGTCTTTCTTATATGTATATGTTGGGCTCCTATCTGCGTTCTCTCTTCGATCTCTATATGTTGGGCTTATTTCTTCATCTTTCTCTCTTTGATATCTATATGTTGGACTCATTTCTTCATCTTTCTCTCTTCGAGGTCTATATTTTGGGCTTATGTCGATATCTTTCTCTCTTCTTCCTGTATATGGTGGTCTCTTGTCAGCGTTCTCTCTTCTATATAGAGGGCTTGGAGTCCTCATTCTTGCAGCGTTGTTCACCATAAAAGCTGATGTCGCATTTGGGTTCTCTCTAGCTAACACTTCCATTGGGTGTGCGGCCTTATACTGCCTTAGTTGTGCTATCAGGCTGCTGATGGTCTTTGGCTCTCGCTCCGTGACGTATGTTTTCACATTATTATTGTAAGCTTCCATCACAGCGTCCATTATGATGTGTTCTCTGAGGGTTTCATATTTGTGATCCACTTTTGACAGGTCTACCCATCGATCGAAGTATATCGACATGTTGGTGACGAATATTTGAGGATCGTCGTTCGCCAGAGGTGTCGACTCTTTCAATCTCCTTCTGTATTCGTAACTTGTGGAGCCAAACTGTCTCAGCAACGCCTCCTTCACGGCCACGTACTCTTTTCTTTCTTCATCTCTCATTTGAAGACAGATGTTGATGGCTCTACCTTTTAAGCGCCCCATGAGGCTTCTTGCCCATTCTGTCTGTGGGAGGTTGCATGATGTTGCTATATCCTCAAATCTCAGTAGATATGAGTCAATGCACTCATTCTGGCTCTCGTCAAATGGAGACATTCTGTCTAATTGTTTGTATTTGTCAAAGTGTTCCTCCTTTTCATTTTGCTGTTCTTTGTCTTTCTTTTCTTTAAGTTTTAGTTCTAGTTGTAAGATTTCCTTCCTTCTACTATCTTCTTCTTTCTTTTTGGATTCTTCTAGTTGTAAGATTTCCTTCCTTCTACTATCTTCTTCTTTCTTTTTGGCTTCTTCCCTATTAAATCTCCTTTCTTCCCTTTCTTCCTCCTGTGTTATTTTTAGTGTAATGAACTTTTCAAGTTCTTCGCCTTGTAGGCCATTTTCCTTGCCCGCTTCTCTAAATATTTTGTACATCGACATTTCCACTTACTTGTGCCTCGTCGTATCTCGTCGTGGTCGCCAGTTGTGAAGAAACAAGTCCTTTTACGTTTAAAGTGTCTTTTTAATTGTGGAACATTTTAACAAATACATATATATACACGGCAACGTTATGTACAGATCTCCTGCTTCACTCGCTGACCTTTCTCTCTCTCGTGTTTACACACTAGTCACTTCCCCCAAGTCCCCTAACTCTCGATACTCAACACTTGACCGCGTGTCACGGTTGACCACACAGCAACCGTGTCACCACACTATCCTTTTTTAGATGTAATGTGAAATTGTATCTGATAGTATTTTTCATTCTTAGGTAGATCTTGATTACACTGCCTGGTTTTGTGGTTTGCACGAGACGGTTGACACAATGATCTGAAGTTCAAACTGCCATTTTCTACTGTCCGCTGCAAGATCTTGGCTGGAATGTAAAAGGAATGTCCAAAATATTTAAATGACAAACAGGATGGGAACTGATAATGAGGAATGTATGTCCAGTTTTTTTTTGTTTTTTTTTTGTGTTTTTTTAATACAGATATGAAAGATGACATTACCCTAACTTAGAGTCATAGGAGTTTCATTAATTTATTTACTCAGATGCTGAAACAGACATCTGGCATATTCCTATAATCAGTATCATGGCCTTTGTATACAACAAAATTGATTGGAACTCCTAGACTAGAAATATAATTCAAGATTTAAATAAGGCACTGGTCATAGTTTTAGAAAGTGTGGCTAGCATTCTGGTAAGATATTTTATTAATAATTAGAAATTAAATTAAATTTTATTTAATGATATTAAATTTCTTTTTTAAAAATTATGGTCCATTTTTTCCCCATTTGTGTACAAAGAAGGAAGACAGAGAGATGGAAAGACATCAAAGAATGGGCAGGTCTGCCAAGAAATGGTCTATCCAGGGCTAAGTACAGAGAGGAATATAGAAGGGCTGTTGACAGATCTTGTGTGGTGCCCCCATGGTTCAACAGACTAATTGATTGGTAATGGTAAGAATTTAATGTATTTTTTAAAAAAAATTGTGTTAATTACATTAAGGGACTAAATCAGTCTTTTTTTATTTCCAGAAAATAATACCAGGGTTATGCTCCTTTGACCATTGAGTTCCAGGATGAAGAATGAAAGACAGAGAGCAATGTGAAGACATGAAAGAATGGGCAGGTCTGCCATGAAATGGTTTATCCAGGGCTAAGTACAGAGAGGAATATAGAAGGGCTGTTGACAGATCTTGTGTGGTGCCCCCATGGTTCAACAGACTGATTGATAAGTAATGGTAAGAATTTAATGTATTTTGTAAAAAAAATGGTGTTAATTACATTAAGGGACTTAATCACTCAGTTTTTAATTTTACATTCATTTAATGTAATTATTTTATACAGTAATATATGATTTTTATCTTGGTAAATCATTTAAATATATATCCTGCTAATCAAACCAAAGAATCTTCTCAATACTTATTTAAAAATTTTAATTTTGTCTGCATGTAACAAATGTTTAACGAAAAGAAATGTACACTGTCCAGCATTGATTATTTAAAACTGGGATTCATTCCTTCCTTGTCAAACAAGCCGTTGCCTAAGTGACTTTTTTAAAATAATGATACGAAACCAATTGCTAGAGGATCATCTGAGACAATGTCACCCTAACAAAATAGATAAAGATTTAAAAATTTTCTAGCACTCAAAGATAAAGTTAAGAATAGACCCACACAATCTCACTTCAACATCATATATATATAGAGAAGATGTTGGTTTGTGAGCATCTTACAATATCTCTTTACTTATAGCAAAATATGGAAACATAGGTAAAACATTGATTTTACCAGCCGTTGTAGTTGTGAAAACTGTTTTACACACACCTACATCTGATATTATTAAAAGAATTTCTTTAAACAAAAATACAGTTCAAGGGCACATCGGTGGCATGAGTTATCAAATTAAAAGCTTCTTATGTGATTCTTTGCAAAGGAAATATATACAGTTTGGGATCAGTTTGGAACCAGTGGCATCACAGGCTCTGATGGGGTGTAGCGCTGTGTGCTGTAAACTGCCTAGGGGTTGCCAGCTCCTTATTTTTCCTCAGGGTTGACCCACGACAGCTTTCCCATGTTTGGGAATAGTTGCAAGGCAGCAGATTTTTAAATTCAGTTTTCCTTCTGCTATGTGGCTAATGAGCTCTTCCTGCTTGAAGCCTACCGGCTAAGGCGCCAGTTACTCGCCTTCGTCCCTTCAACTTTAGTAAAAACAGTTCGGCGGACACGTGAAAGATACACGAGAAACTCTTTGCGAAAATTTTTACAATGATACTTAAAACAAATTAATTAATTAATATTTATTGTTTGAATGTCTTCTTTATAGAATGTATGAAACATGACATCCATAGGAACAGATGATAAGCCTGGGTAAAAAACATTTCCAGTGTGTTTGATGATTCCAGCAATACATATTAAATTGGTTAAATTTGAATTTTATCAATAAAAATGAGTTATTATTTAATACTTATATGTATTTTTAAATTGCATTTTACTCTTCAACTCACTAAAATTAGAAATTAGTTTTCAAATAAATTGAAAAAAAAAAGCAATATAAGTTAAGCAGGGGGTCTACCAAAAAGCAGAAAACATGGCAAGGGGTCTACGAAACAAAAAAGTTTGGGAACCACTGGTCTACAGTGAAATCAGTCCTGGGATAGTGAATTCTCAAAAAAAAAAAAAAAAATTTACTGAATGTTTGGGAACCACTGGTCTACAGTGAAATCAGTCCTGGGATAGTGAATTCTCAAAAAAAAAAAAAAAATTTAAAACAAAATTTATCTAAAGAAATTACAAAAAAAAATTTATCTAAAAAAAAAAATTGAAAAAAAAAAATTAAAAAAAAATTTTTTTATAAAAAAAACAACAAAAAAAAAAAAAAAAATTTTACTAAAATTTTGGGAACCACTGGTCTCCAGTGAAGTTAGTCCCAAGATAGTCAATTCTCGGAAAAAAAAAAATAAAAAAAATTTTTAAAAAAATTAAAAAAAATTTTTTATAAAAGTTTGGGAACCACTGGTCTACAGTGAAGTCAGTACCGGGAAAGTCAATTCTCGAAAAAAAAAAAAAATACAAAAAAAAAATATAAGTTAAGCAAGGGTTTTACCGAAAAGCAGAAAACATGGCAAGGGGTCTACGAGACAAAAAAAATTGGGAACCACTGCTCTAGATCTACATATTTAATATTAGAATCATCATTAGAGTTTGTCTAGTAGAGTCTAGAAAAGAATGTATAGATTACTATAGTCCTAGTATTCTAGATTATTAGTCTAGATCTAACTTAAAATTTTCAATAAATATTCTGGATTTCTTCAGCTTGGTCCATGTCAATCCTATCGTCTTTGCCTTATGGTCTACCGTTCTTCTGTTTTCTTTGCTTTGAAATCTAGATTGACTAGATCTACACAATGTCAATATAATTTCTAGATCTATATATCTAAGACTAATTAGTATGGGCTTAATATTACTGTATTATTTAGTTTAACTACAATTTTTCAGGTCAGCAGCATTACAGTAAGCACTGGTACAGCGTACCGGCACTTTTTTCAATGCAGCGAAAAAGTTACTTTTGTATTTTAAAGTTTATTATTTATTTATTAGTTGTTAAAAGGCAATCCATCACTGAGCTCCGGCACCTATTTCTTTACAAAAAAGCACTGATTACCTGTATATTCTTTAACAATAACGGTTTACTATTCTCAGGAATTAGTCATTCAAAAGACGGTGAGGAAAAGAACGGTCGACAAACCTTGTGTGGTGCCTTAACAGTCCATCAGACTAAGGGATAGATAAAGGTGAATTTAATTTATATTTTGATCTATATAAGTTGATTTACTGGACTAAAAATCTAGATATTGGTAAAACTTTGCTATTCTATTCTAAATCTAGTGTGACATTCCATATTTTTTATTCTGATTTTAGATAGATCTTGATTAGATCTAGATCCCATATGTATAGGACTTAGCACTAGATCTCTAGAAATTATTGTATATGATGCTAGATCTAGAAAATCTAGACTTGATCATAGAAATCTTCAAGAAAAATAATGAACTAACCTAGACAGATCTCTTGAATTACATTGTAAATCATCTTGTTGAATTATCTCCACCACCTTCAGTCAATAGACAACTATGGCTCATACGAGAACAAGAGCCTCTGCGTTGGCATCGACTATTTTCCAATCCTTTCTGTTCAGCTTCATCCATATTAAAATACATTTTAAAGGTTTTTATTACTTAATAGAAAAGATCTAGAATTTTAATAAAAATCTAGTCTATCTAGATCTAAAATTCTAGATCCACCCAATTTTATGTATACAAGTAGTATGGGTGTAGGATTGGCTTAATATAATAGTGAACAAATAGATGCTATCTTACTAGATTTTTCTAAGGCTTTTGACAAAGTTCACCACCATAGTTTGCTTAAAAAATTAAAATATTTCGGCATTAATGGTCCACTGCATCAGTGGATTAAGGACTTTCTGATAGGGAGAGAACAAACTGTAATAATAAATGGCTCTAAATCAACACCGATAATAGTAAACTCAGGTGTACCTCAAGGAACAGTCTTGGGTCCACTACTATTTTTAATTTACATAAATGATTTACCAAATTGCATTACTTCAGGAACAAAAGTCAGATTATTTGCAGACGATTGCATAATATATAGAACAATAAAAACAACACAAGACACAGATATTTTACAAAGAGAATTAGATGAATTACAGAAATGGGAATCAAATTGGAGCATGTCTTTCCACCCAGAAAAATGTCAGTTGTTAAGAGTAACAAAAAAACTAAAACAAATTAATTCCACTTATCTTATTCATGGCAAACCAGTAACACAGACTAAAAACGCAAAATACCTAGGTGTTATAATAAATGAAAAACTCATGGAATCCACATATTGATGAAACTACAAAAAAATCAAACAAAGCATTAGGATTTATTAAAAGAAATTTCTATAAATCAAATAAGAACATAAAACTAAAATGTTATTTAAAACTTTGGTTAGGCCAATAATAGAATATGCATCCTCCGTTTGGGACCCCACAACTCAAGAAAACATTAAGAAACTAGAACAGACACAAAATAGAGCAGTGCGATTCATAACAAACGAATATTCACATTTGACTAGAGTAACACCTTTAGTAAAATCACTAAATTTAGAAAGTCTTCAGGACAGAAGGCTCAAAAGTAAAGTAGCAATCATACATAAAACACTGAACCATAATCTTCAAATACAAAAACAAAATTTAATAAAATACTCTGAAAGACACAAAGATAAAGGCACATTCCTCGTCCCATATGCTAGGACAAATTTGTACAAATACTCCTTCTTCCCTAGTGCTATTAGAGCATGGAATGGGTTGCCTGAGCTAGCCAGGAAAACCAGTGACTTGGCAGAATTTAAGTCATTGGTTAATATGCATGACTAAATGTTTGACGCGTAGGACGTAATCATCTTCTTTTTTGAAGTAACGTCTGTATTATATAAGATAAGAAGATAATAGTATTTATCTTGAATCAGTTTGTTAATCTACATTATATGGGTATGATAGTTGTACATCTTCTACTAGATCAAGTTAAATATAGCTATCCTTTTTTAGATGTAATGTGAAATTGTATCTGATAGTATTTTTCATTCTTAGGTAGATCTTGATTACACTGCCTGGTTTTGTGGTTTGCACGAGACGGTTGACACAATGATCTGAAGTTCAAACTGCCATTTTCTACTGTCCGCTGCAAGATCTTGGCTGGAATGTAAAAGGAATGTCCAAAATATTTAAATGACAAACAGGATGGGAACTGATAATGAGGAATGTATGTCCAGTTTTTTTTTGTTTTTTTTTTGTGTTTTTTTAATACAGATATGAAAGATGACATTACCCTAACTTAGAGTCATAGGAGTTTCATTAATTTATTTACTCAGATGCTGAAACAGACATCTGGCATATTCCTATAATCAGTATCATGGCCTTTGTATACAACAAAATTGATTGGAACTCCTAGACTAGAAATATAATTCAAGATTTAAATAAGGCACTGGTCATAGTTTTAGAAAGTGTGGCTAGCATTCTGGTAAGATATTTTATTAATAATTAGAAATTAAATTAAATTTTATTTAATGATATTAAATTTCTTTTTTAAGAACTATGGTCCATTTTTTCCCCATTTGTGTACAAAGAAGGAAGACAGAGAGATGGAAAGACATCAAAGAATGGGCAGGTCTACCAAGAAATGGTTTATCCAGGGCTAAGTACAGAGAGGAATATAGAAGGGCTGTTGACAGATCTTGTGTGGTGCCCCCATGGTTCAACAGACTAATTGATTGGTAATGGTAAGAATTTAATGTATTTTTTAAAAAAAATTGTGTTAATTACATTAAGGGACTAAATCAGTCTTTTTTTATTTCCAGAAAATAATACCAGGGTTATGCTCCTTTGACCATTGAGTTCCAGGATGAAGAATGAAAGACAGAGAGCAATGTGAAGACATGAAAGAATGGGCAGGTCTGCCATGAAATGGTTTATCCAGGGCTAAGTACAGAGAGGAATATAGAAGGGCTGTTGACAGATCTTGTGTGGTGCCCCCATGGTTCAACAGACTGATTGATAGGTAATGGTAAGAATTTAATGTATTTTGTAAAAAAAATGGTGTTAATTACATTAAGGGAATTAATCACTCTTTTTTTAATTTTTACATTCATTTAATGTAATTGTTTTATACAGTAATATATGATTTTTATCTTGGTAAATCATTTAAATATATATCCTGCTAATCAAACCAAAGAATCTTCTCAATACTTATTTAAAAATTTTAATTTTGTCTGCATGTAACAAATGTTTAACGAAAAAAAATGTACACTGTCCAGCATTGATTATTTAAAACTGGGATTCATTCCTTCCTTGTCAAACAAGCCGTTGCCTAAGTGACTTTTTTAAAATAATGATACGAAACCAATTGCTAGAGGATCATCTGAGACAATGTCACCCTAACAAAATAGATAAAGATTTAAAAATTTTCTAGCACTCAAAGATAAAGTTAAGAATAGACCCACACAATCTCACTTCAACATCATATATATATAGAGAAGATGTTGGTTTGTGAGCATCTTACAATATCTCTTTACTTATAGCAAAATATGGAAACATAGGTAAAACATTGATTTTACCAGCCGTTGTAGTTGTGAAAACTGTTTTACACACACCTACATCTGATATTAATAAAAGAATTTCTTTAAACAAAAATACAGTTCAAGGGCACATCGGTGGCATGAGTTATCAAATTAAAAGCTTCTTATGTGATTCTTTGCAAAGGAAATATATACAGTTTGGGATCAGTTTGGAACCAGTGGCGTCACAGGCTCTGATGGGGTGTAGCGCTGTGTGCTGTAAACTGCCTAGGGGTTGCCAGCTCCTTATTTTTCCTCAGGGTTGACCCACGACAGCTTTCCCATGTTTGGGAATAGTTGCAAGGCAGCAGATTTTTAAATTCAGTTTTCCTTCTGCTATGTGGCTAATGAGCTCTTCCTGCTTGAAGCCTACCGGCTAAGGTGCCAGTTACTCGCCTTCGTCCCTTCCCCTTTAGTGAAAACAGTTCGGCGGACACGTGAAAGATACACGAGAAACTCTTTGCGAAAATTTTTACAATGATACTTAAAACAAATTAATTAATTAATATTTATTGTTTGAATGTCTTCTTTATAGAATGTATGAAACATGACATCCATAGGAACAGATGATAAGCCTGGGTAAAAAAACATTTCCAGTGTGTTTGATGATTCCAGCAATACATATTAAATTGGTTAAATTTGAATTTTATAAATAAAAATGAGTTATTATTTAATACTTATATGTATTTTTAAATTGCATTTTACTCTTCAACTCACTAAAATTAGAAATTAGTTTTCAAATAAATTGAAAAAAAAAAGCAATATAAGTTAAGCAGGGGGTCTACCAAAAAGCAGAAAACATGGCAAGGGGTCTACGAAACAAAAAAGTTTGGGAACCACTGGTCTACAGTGAAGTCAGTCCCGCAATAGTGAATTCTCAAAAAAAAAAAAAAAAAAAAAATTTAAAACAAAATTTATCTAAAAAAATTTAAAAAAAAAAAAAAAAAAAAAATTTACTGAATGTTTGGGAACCACTGGTCTACAGTGAAATCAGTCCTGGGATAGTGAATTCTCAAAAAAAAAAAAAAAAATTTACTGAATGTTTGGGAACCACTGGTCTACAGTGAAATCAGTCCTGGAATAGTGAATTCTCAAAAAAAAATTTAAAACAAAATTTATCTAAAGAAATTACAAAAAAAAATTTATCTAAAAAAAAAAATTGAAAAAAAAAAATTAAAAAACATTTTTTTTATAAAAAAACAAAAAAAAAAAAAAAAAAATTTTTTTAAATTTTGGGAACCACTGGTCTACAGTGAAGTTAGTCCCAAGATAGTCAATTCTTGGAAAAAAAAAATAAAAAAAATTTTTAAAAAAATTATAAAATTTTTTTTATAAAAGTTTGGGAACCACTGGTCTACAGTGAAGTCAGTACCGGGAAAGTCAATTCTCAAAAAAAAAAAAAAATTAAAAAAAAAAAAAAAAAATTATCTAAAAAAAAATAAAAAAATAAATAAAAATAAAAATTAAAAAAAATTTATCTAAAAAAAAAAAATACAAAAAAAAAAATATAAGTTAAGCAAGGGTTTTACCGAAAAGCAGAAAACATGGCAAGGGGTCTACGAGACAAAAAAATTTGGGAACCACTGCTCTAGATCTACATATTTAATATTAGAATCATCATTAGAGTTTGTCTAGTAGAGTCTAGAAAAGAATGTATAGATTACTATAGTCCTAGTATTCTAGATTATTAGTCTAGATCTAACTTAAAATTTTCAATAAATATTCTGGATTTCTTCAGCTTGGTCCATGTCAATCCTATCGTCTTTGCCTTATGGTCTACCGTTCTTCTGTTTTCTTTGCTTTGAAATCTAGATTGACTAGATCTACACAATGTCAATATAATTTCTAGATCTATATATCTAAGACTAATTAGTATGGGCTTAATATTACTGTATTATTTAGTTTAACTACAATTTTTCAGGTCAGCAGCATTACAGTAAGCACTGGTACAGCGTACCGGCACTTTTTTCAATGCAGCGAAAAAGTTACTTTTGTATTTTAAAGTTTATTATTTATTTATTAGTTGTTAAAAGGCAATCCATCACTGAGCTCCGGCACCTATTTCTTTACAAAAAAGCACTGATTACCTGTATATTCTTTAACAATAACGGTTTACTATTCTCAGGAATTAGTCATTCAAAAGACGGTGAGGAAAAGAACGGTCGACAAACCTTGTGTGGTGCCTTAACAGTCCATCAGACTAAGGGATAGATAAAGGTGAATTTAATTTATATTTTGATCTATATAAGTTGATTTACTGGACTAAAAATCTAGATATTGGTAAAACTTTGCTATTCTATTCTAAATCTAGTGTGACATTCCATATTTTTTATTCTGATTTTAGATAGATCTTGATTAGATCTAGATCCCATATGTATAGGACTTAGCACTAGATCTCTAGAAATTATTGTATATGATGCTAGATCTAGAAAATCTAGACTTGATCATAGAAATCTTCAAGAAAAATAATGAACTAACCTAGACAGATCTCTTGAATTACATTGTAAATCATCTTGTTGAATTATCTCCACCACCTTCAGTCAATAGACAACTATGGCTCATACGAGAACAAGAGCCTCTGCGTTGGCATCGACTATTTTCCAATCCTTTCTGTTCAGCTTCATCCATATTAAAATACATTTTAAAGGTTTTTATTACTTAATAGAAAAGATCTAGAATTTTAATAAAAATCTAGTCTATCTAGATCTAAAATTCTAGATCCACCCAATTTTATGTATACAAGTAGTATGGGTGTAGGATTGGCTTAATATAATAGTGAACAAATAGATGCTATCTTACTAGATTTTTCTAAGGCTTTTGACAAAGTTCACCACCATAGTTTGCTTAAAAAATTAAAATATTTCGGCATTAATGGTCCACTGCATCAGTGGATTAAGGACTTTCTGATAGGGAGAGAACAAACTGTAATAATAAATGGCTCTAAATCAACACCGATAATAGTAAACTCAGGTGTACCTCAAGGAACAGTCTTGGGTCCACTACTATTTTTAATTTACATAAATGATTTACCAAATTGCATTACTTCAGGAACAAAAGTCAGATTATTTGCAGACGATTGCATAATATATAGAACAATAAAAACAACACAAGACACAGATATTTTACAAAGAGAATTAGATGAATTACAGAAATGGGAATCAAATTGGAGCATGTCTTTCCACCCAGAAAAATGTCAGTTGTTAAGAGTAACAAAAAAACTAAAACAAATTAATTCCACTTATCTTATTCATGGCAAACCAGTAACACAGACTAAAAACGCAAAATACCTAGGTGTTATAATAAATGAAAAACTGTCATGGAATCCACATATTGATGAAACTACAAAAAAATCAAACAAAGCATTAGGATTTATTAAAAGAAATTTCTATAAATCAAATAAGAACATAAAACTAAAATGTTATTTAAAACTTTGGTTAGGCCAATTATAGAATATGCATCCTCCGTTTGGGACCCCACAACTCAAGAAAACATTAAGAAACTAGAACAGACACAAAATAGAGCAGTGCGATTCATAACAAACGAATATTCACATTTGACTAGAGTAACACCTTTAGTAAAATCACTAAATTTAGAAAGTCTTCAGGACAGAAGGCTCAAAAGTAAAGTAGCAATCATACATAAAACACTGAACCATAATCTTCAAATACAAAAACAAAATTTAATAAAATACTCTGAAAGACACAAAGATAAAGGCACATTCCTCGTCCCATATGCTAGGACAAATTTGTACAAATACTCCTTCTTCCCTAGTGCTATTAGAGCATGGAATGGGTTGCCTGAGCTAGCCAGGAAAACCAGTGACTTGGCAGAATTTAAGTCATTGGTTAATATGCAATACTAAATGTTTGATGCGTAGGACGTAATCATCTTCTTTTTTGAAGTAACGTCTGTATTATATAAGATAAGAAGATAATAGTATTTATCTTGAATCAGTTTGTTAATCTACATTATATGGGTATGATAGTTGTACATCTTCTACTAGATCAAGTTAAATATAGCTATCCTTTTTTAGATGTAATGTGAAATTGTATCTGATAGTATTTTTCATTCTTAGGTAGATCTTGATTACACTGCCTGGTTTTGTGGTTTGCACGAGACGGTTGACACAATGATCTGAAGTTCAAACTGCCATTTTCTACTGTCCGCTGCAAGATCTTAGCTGGAATGTAAAAGGAATGTCCAAAATATTTAAATGACAAACAGGATGGGAACTGATAATGAGGAATGTATGTCCAGTTTTTTTTTGTTTTTTTTTTGTGTTTTTTTAATACAGATATGAAAGATGACATTACCCTAACTTAGAGTCATAGGAGTTTCATTAATTTATTTACTCAGATGCTGAAACAGACATCTGGCATATTCCTATAATCAGTATCATGGCCTTTGTATACAACAAAATTGATTGGAACTCCTAGACTAGAAATATAATTCAAGATTTAAATAAGGCACTGGTCATAGTTTTAGAAAGTGTGGCTAGCATTCTGGTAAGATATTTTATTAATAATTAGAAATTAAATTAAATTTTATTTAATGATATTAAATTTCTTTTTTAAGAATTATGGTCCATTTTTTCCCCATTTGTGTACAAAGAAGGAAGACAGAGAGATGGAAAGACATCAAAGAATGGGCAGGTCTGCCAAGAAATGGTTTATCCAGGGCTAAGTACAGAGAGGAATATAGAAGGGCTGTTGACAGATCTTGTGTGGTGCCCCCATGGTTCAACAGATTAATTGATTGGTAATGGTAAGAATTTAATGTATTTTTTAAAAAAAATTGTGTTAATTACATTAAGGGACTAAATCAGTCTTTTTTTATTTCCAGAAAATAATACCAGGGTTATGCTCCTTTGACCATTGAGTTCCAGGATGAAGAATGAAAGACAGAGAGCAATGTGAAGACATGAAAGAATGGGCAGGTCTGCCATGAAATGGTTTATCCAGGGCTAAGTACAGAGAGGAATATAGAAGGGCTGTTGACAGATCTTGTGTGGTGCCCCCATGGTTCAACAGACTGATTGATAGGTAATGGTAAGAATTTAATGTATTTTGTAAAAAAAATGGTGTTAATTACATTAAGGGACTTAATCACTCTTTTTTTAATTTTTACATTCATTTAATGTAATTGTTTTATACAGTAATATATGATTTTTATCTTGGTAAATCATTTAAATATATATCCTGCTAATCAAACCAAAGAATCTTCTCAATACTTATTTAAAAATTTTAATTTTATCTGCATGTAACAAATGTTTAACGAAAAGAAATGTACACTGTCCAGCATTGATTATTTAAAACTGGGATTCATTCCTTCCTTGTCAAACAAGCCGTTGCCTAAGTGACTTTTTTAAAATAATGATACGAAACCAATTGCTAGAGGATCATCTAAGACAATGTCACCCTAACAAAATAGATAAAGATTTAAAAATTTTCTAGCACTCAAAGATAAAGTTAAGAATAGACCCACACAATCTCACTTCAACATTATATATATATAGAGAAGATGTTGGTTTGTGAGCATCTTACAATATCTCTTTACTTATAGCAAAATATGGAAACATAGGTAAAACATTGATTTTACCAGCCGTTGTAGTTGTGAAAACTGTTTTACACACACCTACATCTGATATTAATAAAAGAATTTCTTTAAACAAAAATACAGTTCAAGGGCACATCGGTGGCATGAGTTATCAAATTAAAAGCTTCTTATGTGATTCTTTGCAAAGGAAATATATACAGTTTGGGATCAGTTTGGAACCAGTGGCGTCACAGGCTCTGATGGGGTGTAGCGCTGTGTGCTGTAAACTGCCTAGGGGTTGCCAGCTCCTTATTTTTCCTCAGGGTTGACCCACTACAGCTTTCCCATGTTTGGGAATAGTTGCAAGGCAGCAGATTTTTAAATTCAGTTTTCCTTCTGCTATGTGGCTAATGAGCTCTTCCTGCTTGAAGCCTACCGGCTAAGGTGCCAGTTACTCGCCTTCGTCCCTTCCCCTTTAGTGAAAACAGTTCGGCGGACACGTGAAAGATACACGAGAAACTCTTTGCGAAAATTTTTACAATGATACTTAAAACAAATTAATTAATTAATATTTATTGTTTGAATGTCTTCTTTATAGAATGTATGAAACATGACATCCATAGGAACAGATGATAAGCCTGGGTAAAAAAACATTTCCAGTGTGTTTGATGATTCCAGCAATACATATTAAATTGGTTAAATTTGAATTTTATCAATAAAAATGAGTTATTATTTAATACTTATATGTATTTTTAAATTGCATTTTACTCTTCAACTCACTAAAATTAGAAATTAGTTTTCAAATAAATTGAAAAAAAAAAGCAATATAAGTTAAGCAGGGGGTCTACCAAAAAGCAGAAAACATGGCAAGGGGTCTACAAAACAAAAAAGTTTGGGAACCACTGGTCTACAGTGAAGTCAGTCCAGCAATAGTGAATTCTCAAAAAAAAAAAAAAAAAAAATTTAAAACAAAATTTATCTAAAAAAATTTAAAAAAAAAAAAAAAAGAGAAAAAAAAAAAAAATTTACTAAAAAAAAAAAAAAAAAATTTAAAAAAAAAATTTTATAAAAAAAAAAAAAAAAAAAAAATTTAAAAAAAAAAAAAAAAAAAAAAAAAAAAAATTAAAAAAAAGAAATTTTATATAACAAACAAAAAAAAAAAAAAAAATTTACTGAATGTTTGGGAACCACTGGTCTACAGTGAAATCAGTCCTGGGATAGTGAATTCTCAAAAAAAAAAAAAAAAATTTAAAACAAAATTTATCTAAAGAAATTACAAAAAAAAATTTATCTAAAAAAAAAAATTGAAAAAAAAAATTAAAAAAATTTTTTTTTATAAAAAAAACAACAAAAAAAAAAAAAAAAATTTTACTAAAATTTTGGGAACCACTGGTCTACAGTGAAGTTAGTCCCAAGATAGTCAATTCTCGGAAAAAAAAAAATTTAAAAAATTTTTTAAAAAATTATAAAAATTTTTTTATAAAAGTTTGGGAACCACTGGTCTACAGTGAAGTCAGTACCGGGAAAGTCAATTCTCGAAAAAAAAAAAAATTAAAAAAAAAAAAAAAAAAATCTAAAAAAAAATAAAAAAATAAATAAAAATAAAAATTAAAAAAAATTTATCTAAAAAAAAAAAATACAAAAAAAAAAATATAAGTTAAGCAAGGGTTTTACCGAAAAGCAGAAAACATGGCAAGGGGTCTACGAGACAAAAAAATTTGGGAACCACTGCTCTAGATCTACATATTTAATATTAGAATCATCATTAGAGTTTGTCTAGTAGAGTCTAGAAAAGAATGTATAGATTACTATAGTCCTAGTATTCTAGATTATTAGTCTAGATCTAACTTAAAATTTTCAATAAATATTCTGGATTTCTTCAGCTTGGTCCATGTCAATCCTATCGTCTTTGCCTTATGGTCTACCGTTCTTCTGTTTTCTTTGCTTTGAAATCTAGATTGACTAGATCTACACAATGTCAATATAATTTCTAGATCTATATATCTAAGACTAATTAGTATGGGCTTAATATTACTGTATTATTTAGTTTAACTACAATTTTTCAGGTCAGCAGCATTACAGTAAGCACTGGTACAGCGTACCGGCACTTTTTTCAATGCAGCGAAAAAGTTACTTTTGTATTTTAAAGTTTATTATTTATTTATTAGTTGTTAAAAGGCAATCCATCACTGAGCTCCGGCACCTATTTCTTTACAAAAAAGCACTGATTACCTGTATATTCTTTAACAATAACGGTTTACTATTCTCAGGAATTAGTCATTCAAAAGACGGTGAGGAAAAGAATGGTCGACAAACCTTGTGTGGTGCCTTAACAGTCCATCAGACTAAGGGATAGATAAAGGTGAATTTAATTTATATTTTGATCTATATAAGTTGATTTACCGGACTAAAAATCTAGATATTGGTAAAACTTTGCTATTCTATTCTAAATCTAGTGTGACATTCCATATTTTTTATTCTGATTTTAGATAGATCTTGATTAGATCTAGATCCCATATGTATAGGACTTAGCACTAGATCTCTAGAAATTATTGTATATGATGCTAGATCTAGAAAATCTAGACTTGATCATAGAAATCTTCAAGAAAAATAATGAACTAACCTAGACAGATCTCTTGAATTACATTGTAAATCATCTTGTTGAATAATCCCCACCACCTTCAGTCAATAGACAACTATGGCTCATACGAGAACAAGAGCCTCTGCGTTGGCATCGACTATTTTCCAATCCTTTCTGTTCAGCTTCATCCATATTAAAATACATTTTAAAGTTTTTTATTACTTAATAGAAAAGATCTAGAATTTTAATAAAAATCTAGTCTATCTAGATCTAAAATTCTAGATCCACCCAATTTTATGTATACAAGTAGTATGGGTGTAGGATTGGCTTAATATAATAGTGAACAAATAGATGCTATCTTACTAGATTTTTCTAAGGCTTTTGACAAAGTTCACCACCATAGTTTGCTTAAAAAATTAAAATATTTCGGCATTAATGGTCCACTGCATCAGTGGATTAAGGACTTTCTGATAGGGAGAGAACAAACTGTAATAATAAATGGCTCTAAATCAACACCGATAATAGTAAACTCAGGTGTACCCCAAGGAACAGTCTTGGGTCCACTACTATTTTTAATTTACATAAATGATTTACCAAATTGCATTACTTCAGGAACAAAAGTCAGATTATTTGCATACGATTGCATAATATATAGAACAATAAAAACAACACAAGACACAGATATTTTACAAAGAGAATTAGATGAATTACAGAAATGGGAATCAAATTGGAGCATGTCTTTCCACCCAGAAAAATGTCAGTTGTTAAGAGTAACAAAAAAACTAAAACAAATTAATTCCACTTATCTTATTCATGGCAAACCAGTAACACAGACTAAAAACGCAAAATACCTAGGTGTTATAATAAATGAAAAACTGTCATGGAATCCACATATTGATGAAACTACAAAAAAATCAAACAAAGCATTAGGATTTATTAAAAGAAATTTCTATAAATCAAATAAGAACATAAAACTAAAATGTTATTTAAAACTTTGGTTAGGCCAATAATAGAATATGCATCCTCCGTTTGGGACCCCACAACTCAAGAAAACATTAAGAAACTAGAACAGACACAAAATAGAGCAGTGCGATTCATAACAAACGAATATTCACATTTGACTAGAGTAACACCTTTAGTAAAATCACTAAATTTAGAAAGTCTTCAGGACAGAAGGCTCAAAAGTAAAGTAGCAATCATACATAAAACACTGAACCATAATCTTCAAATACAAAAACAAAATTTAATAAAATACTCTGAAAGACACAAAGATAAAGGCACATTCCTCGTCCCATATGCTAGGACAAATTTGTACAAATACTCCTTCTTCCCTAGTGCTATTAGAGCATGGAATGGGTTGCCTGAGCTAGCCAGGAAAACCAGTGACTTGGCAGAATTTAAGTCATTGGTTAATATGCATGACTAAATGTTTGACGCGTAGGACGTAATCATCTTCTTTTTTGAAGTAACGTCTGTATTATATAAGATAAGAAGATAATAGTATTTATCTTGAATCAGTTTGTTAATCTACATTATATGGGTATGATAGTTGTACATCTTCTACTAGATCAAGTTAAATATAGCTATCCTTTTTTAGATGTAATGTGAAATTGTATCTGATAGTATTTTTCATTCTTAGGTAGATCTTGATTACACTGCCTGGTTTTGTGGTTTGCACGAGACGGTTGACACAATGATCTGAAGTTCAAACTGCCATTTTCTACTGTCCGCTGCAAGATCTTGGCTGGAATGTAAAAGGAATGTCCAAAATATTTAAATGACAAACAGGATGGGAACTGATAATGAGGAATGTATGTCCAGTTTTTTTTTGTTTTTTTTTTGTGTTTTTTTAATACAGATATGAAAGATGACATTACCCTAACTTAGAGTCATAGGAGTTTCATTAATTTATTTACTCAGATGCTGAAACAGACATCTGGCATATTCCTATAATCAGTATCATGGCCTTTGTATACAACAAAATTGATTGGAACTCCTAGACTAGAAATATAATTCAAGATTTAAATAAGGCACTGGTCATAGTTTTAGAAAGTGTGGCTAGCATTCTGGTAAGATATTTTATTAATAATTAGAAATTAAATTAAATTTTATTTAATGATATTAAATTTCTTTTTTAAGAATTATGGTCCATTTTTTCCCCATTTGTGTACAAAGAAGGAAGACAGAGAGATGGAAAGACATCAAAGAATGGGCAGGTCTGCCAAGAAATGGTTTATCCAGGGCTAAGTACAGAGAGGAATATAGAAGGGCTGTTGACAGATCTTGTGTGGTGCCCCCATGGTTCAACAGATTAATTGATTGGTAATGGTAAGAATTTAATGTATTTTTTAAAAAAAATTGTGTTAATTACATTAAGGGACTAAATCAGTCTTTTTTTATTTCCAGAAAATAATACCAGGGTTATGCTCCTTTGACCATTGAGTTCCAGGATGAAGAATGAAAGACAGAGAGCAATGTGAAGACATGAAAGAATGGGCAGGTCTGCCATGAAATGGTTTATCCAGGGCTAAGTACAGAGAGGAATATAGAAGGGCTGTTGACAGATCTTGTGTGGTGCCCCCATGGTTCAACAGACTGATTGATAGGTAATGGTAAGAATTTAATGTATTTTGTAAAAAAAATGGTGTTAATTACATTAAGGGACTTAATCACTCTTTTTTTAATTTTTACATTCATTTAATGTAATTGTTTTATACAGTAATATATGATTTTTATCTTGGTAAATCATTTAAATATATATCCTGCTAATCAAACCAAAGAATCTTCTCAATACTTATTTAAAAATTTTAATTTTATCTGCATGTAACAAATGTTTAACGAAAAGAAATGTACACTGTCCAGCATTGATTATTTAAAACTGGGATTCATTCCTTCCTTGTCAAACAAGCCGTTGCCTAAGTGACTTTTTTAAAATAATGATACGAAACCAATTGCTAGAGGATCATCTAAGACAATGTCACCCTAACAAAATAGATAAAGATTTAAAAATTTTCTAGCACTCAAAGATAAAGTTAAGAATAGACCCACACAATCTCACTTCAACATTATATATATATAGAGAAGATGTTGGTTTGTGAGCATCTTACAATATCTCTTTACTTATAGCAAAATATGGAAACATAGGTAAAACATTGATTTTACCAGCCGTTGTAGTTGTGAAAACTGTTTTACACACACCTACATCTGATATTAATAAAAGAATTTCTTTAAACAAAAATACAGTTCAAGGGCACATCGGTGGCATGAGTTATCAAATTAAAAGCTTCTTATGTGATTCTTTGCAAAGGAAATATATACAGTTTGGGATCAGTTTGGAACCAGTGGCGTCACAGGCTCTGATGGGGTGTAGCGCTGTGTGCTGTAAACTGCCTAGGGGTTGCCAGCTCCTTATTTTTCCTCAGGGTTGACCCACTACAGCTTTCCCATGTTTGGGAATAGTTGCAAGGCAGCAGATTTTTAAATTCAGTTTTCCTTCTGCTATGTGGCTAATGAGCTCTTCCTGCTTGAAGCCTACCGGCTAAGGTGCCAGTTACTCGCCTTCGTCCCTTCCCCTTTAGTGAAAACAGTTCGGCGGACACGTGAAAGATACACGAGAAACTCTTTGCGAAAATTTTTACAATGATACTTAAAACAAATTAATTAATTAATATTTATTGTTTGAATGTCTTCTTTATAGAATGTATGAAACATGACATCCATAGGAACAGATGATAAGCCTGGGTAAAAAAACATTTCCAGTGTGTTTGATGATTCCAGCAATACATATTAAATTGGTTAAATTTGAATTTTATCAATAAAAATGAGTTATTATTTAATACTTATATGTATTTTTAAATTGCATTTTACTCTTCAACTCACTAAAATTAGAAATTAGTTTTCAAATAAATTGAAAAAAAAAAGCAATATAAGTTAAGCAGGGGGTCTACCAAAAAGCAGAAAACATGGCAAGGGGTCTACAAAACAAAAAAGTTTGGGAACCACTGGTCTACAGTGAAGTCAGTCCAGCAATAGTGAATTCTCAAAAAAAAAAAAAAAAAAAATTTAAAACAAAATTTATCTAAAAAAATTTAAAAAAAAAAAAAAAAGAGAAAAAAAAAAAAAATTTACTAAAAAAAAAAAAAAAAAATTTAAAAAAAAAATTTTATAAAAAAAAAAAAAAAAAAAAAATTTAAAAAAAAAAAAAAAAAAAAAAAAAAAAAATTAAAAAAAAGAAATTTTATATAACAAACAAAAAAAAAAAAAAAAATTTACTGAATGTTTGGGAACCACTGGTCTACAGTGAAATCAGTCCTGGGATAGTGAATTCTCAAAAAAAAAAAAAAAAATTTAAAACAAAATTTATCTAAAGAAATTACAAAAAAAAATTTATCTAAAAAAAAAAATTGAAAAAAAAAATTAAAAAAATTTTTTTTTATAAAAAAAACAACAAAAAAAAAAAAAAAAATTTTACTAAAATTTTGGGAACCACTGGTCTACAGTGAAGTTAGTCCCAAGATAGTCAATTCTCGGAAAAAAAAAAATTTAAAAAATTTTTTAAAAAATTATAAAAATTTTTTTATAAAAGTTTGGGAACCACTGGTCTACAGTGAAGTCAGTACCGGGAAAGTCAATTCTCGAAAAAAAAAAAATTAAAAAAAAAAAAAAAAAAATCTAAAAAAAAATAAAAAAATAAATAAAAATAAAAATTAAAAAAAATTTATCTAAAAAAAAAAAATACAAAAAAAAAAATATAAGTTAAGCAAGGGTTTTACCGAAAAGCAGAAAACATGGCAAGGGGTCTACGAGACAAAAAAATTTGGGAACCACTGCTCTAGATCTACATATTTAATATTAGAATCATCATTAGAGTTTGTCTAGTAGAGTCTAGAAAAGAATGTATAGATTACTATAGTCCTAGTATTCTAGATTATTAGTCTAGATCTAACTTAAAATTTTCAATAAATATTCTGGATTTCTTCAGCTTGGTCCATGTCAATCCTATCGTCTTTGCCTTATGGTCTACCGTTCTTCTGTTTTCTTTGCTTTGAAATCTAGATTGACTAGATCTACACAATGTCAATATAATTTCTAGATCTATATATCTAAGACTAATTAGTATGGGCTTAATATTACTGTATTATTTAGTTTAACTACAATTTTTCAGGTCAGCAGCATTACAGTAAGCACTGGTACAGCGTACCGGCACTTTTTTCAATGCAGCGAAAAAGTTACTTTTGTATTTTAAAGTTTATTATTTATTTATTAGTTGTTAAAAGGCAATCCATCACTGAGCTCCGGCACCTATTTCTTTACAAAAAAGCACTGATTACCTGTATATTCTTTAACAATAACGGTTTACTATTCTCAGGAATTAGTCATTCAAAAGACGGTGAGGAAAAGAATGGTCGACAAACCTTGTGTGGTGCCTTAACAGTCCATCAGACTAAGGGATAGATAAAGGTGAATTTAATTTATATTTTGATCTATATAAGTTGATTTACCGGACTAAAAATCTAGATATTGGTAAAACTTTGCTATTCTATTCTAAATCTAGTGTGACATTCCATATTTTTTATTCTGATTTTAGATAGATCTTGATTAGATCTAGATCCCATATGTATAGGACTTAGCACTAGATCTCTAGAAATTATTGTATATGATGCTAGATCTAGAAAATCTAGACTTGATCATAGAAATCTTCAAGAAAAATAATGAACTAACCTAGACAGATCTCTTGAATTACATTGTAAATCATCTTGTTGAATAATCCCCACCACCTTCAGTCAATAGACAACTATGGCTCATACGAGAACAAGAGCCTCTGCGTTGGCATCGACTATTTTCCAATCCTTTCTGTTCAGCTTCATCCATATTAAAATACATTTTAAAGTTTTTTATTACTTAATAGAAAAGATCTAGAATTTTAATAAAAATCTAGTCTATCTAGATCTAAAATTCTAGATCCACCCAATTTTATGTATACAAGTAGTATGGGTGTAGGATTGGCTTAATATAATAGTGAACAAATAGATGCTATCTTACTAGTTTTTTCTAAGGCTTTTGACAAAGTTCACCACCATAGTTTGCTTAAAAAATTAAAATATTTCGGCATTAATGGTCCACTGCATCAGTGGATTAAGGACTTTCTGATAGGGAGAGAACAAACTGTAATAATAAATGGCTCTAAATCAACACCGATAATAGTAAACTCAGGTGTACCCCAAGGAACAGTCTTGGGTCCACTACTATTTTTAATTTACATAAATGATTTACCAAATTGCATTACTTCAGGAACAAAAGTCAGATTATTTGCATACGATTGCATAATATATAGAACAATAAAAACAACACAAGACACAGATATTTTACAAAGAGAATTAGATGAATTACAGAAATGGGAATCAAATTGGAGCATGTCTTTCCACCCAGAAAAATGTCAGTTGTTAAGAGTAACAAAAAAACTAAAACAAATTAATTCCACTTATCTTATTCATGGCAAACCAGTAACACAGACTAAAAACGCAAAATACCTAGGTGTTATAATAAATGAAAAACTGTCATGGAATCCACATATTGATGAAACTACAAAAAAATCAAACAAAGCATTAGGATTTATTAAAAGAAATTTCTATAAATCAAATAAGAACATAAAACTAAAATGTTATTTAAAACTTTGGTTAGGCCAATAATAGAATATGCATCCTCCGTTTGGGACCCCACAACTCAAGAAAACATTAAGAAACTAGAACAGACACAAAATAGAGCAGTGCGATTCATAACAAACGAATATTCACATTTGACTAGAGTAACACCTTTAGTAAAATCACTAAATTTAGAAAGTCTTCAGGACAGAAGGCTCAAAAGTAAAGTAGCAATCATACATAAAACACTGAACCATAATCTTCAAATACAAAAACAAAATTTAATAAAATACTCTGAAAGACACAAAGATAAAGGCACATTCCTCGTCCCATATGCTAGGACAAATTTGTACAAATACTCCTTCTTCCCTAGTGCTATTAGAGCATGGAATGGGTTGCCTGAGCTAGCCAGGAAAACCAGTGACTTGGCAGAATTTAAGTCATTGGTTAATATGCATGACTAAATGTTTGACGCGTAGGACGTAATCATCTTCTTTTTTGAAGTAACGTCTGTATTATATAAGATAAGAAGATAATAGTATTTATCTTGAATCAGTTTGTTAATCTACATTATATGGGTATGATAGTTGTACATCTTCTACTAGATCAAGTTAAATATAGCTATCCTTTTTTAGATGTAATGTGAAATTGTATCTGATAGTATTTTTCATTCTTAGGTAGATCTTGATTACACTGCCTGGTTTTGTGGTTTGCACGAGACGGTTGACACAATGATCTGAAGTTCAAACTGCCATTTTCTACTGTCCGCTGCAAGATCTTGGCTGGAATGTAAAAGGAATGTCCAAAATATTTAAATGACAAACAGGATGGGAACTGATAATGAGGAATGTATGTCCAGTTTTTTTTTGTTTTTTTTTTGTGTTTTTTTAATACAGATATGAAAGATGACATTACCCTAACTTAGAGTCATAGGAGTTTCATTAATTTATTTACTCAGATGCTGAAACAGACATCTGGCATATTCCTATAATCAGTATCATGGCCTTTGTATACAACAAAATTGATTGGAACTCCTAGACTAGAAATATAATTCAAGATTTAAATAAGGCACTGGTCATAGTTTTAGAAAGTGTGGCTAGCATTCTGGTAAGATATTTTATTAATAATTAGAAATTAAATTAAATTTTATTTAATGATATTAAATTTCTTTTTTAAGAATTATGGTCCATTTTTTCCCCATTTGTGTACAAAGAAGGAAGACAGAGAGATGGAAAGACATCAAAGAATGGGCAGGTCTGCCAAGAAATGGTTTATCCAGGGCTAAGTACAGAGAGGAATATAGAAGGGCTGTTGACAGATCTTGTGTGGTGCCCCCATGGTTCAACAGATTAATTGATTGGTAATGGTAAGAATTTAATGTATTTTTTAAAAAAAATTGTGTTAATTACATTAAGGGACTAAATCAGTCTTTTTTTATTTCCAGAAAATAATACCAGGGTTATGCTCCTTTGACCATTGAGTTCCAGGATGAAGAATGAAAGACAGAGAGCAATGTGAAGACATGAAAGAATGGGCAGGTCTGCCATGAAATGGTTTATCCAGGGCTAAGTACAGAGAGGAATATAGAAGGGCTGTTGACAGATCTTGTGTGGTGCCCCCATGGTTCAACAGACTGATTGATAGGTAATGGTAAGAATTTAATGTATTTTGTAAAAAAAATGGTGTTAATTACATTAAGGGACTTAATCACTCTTTTTTTAATTTTTACATTCATTTAATGTAATTGTTTTATACAGTAATATATGATTTTTATCTTGGTAAATCATTTAAATATATATCCTGCTAATCAAACCAAAGAATCTTCTCAATACTTATTTAAAAATTTTAATTTTATCTGCATGTAACAAATGTTTAACGAAAAGAAATGTACACTGTCCAGCATTGATTATTTAAAACTGGGATTCATTCCTTCCTTGTCAAACAAGCCGTTGCCTAAGTGACTTTTTTAAAATAATGATACGAAACCAATTGCTAGAGGATCATCTAAGACAATGTCACCCTAACAAAATAGATAAAGATTTAAAAATTTTCTAGCACTCAAAGATAAAGTTAAGAATAGACCCACACAATCTCACTTCAACATTATATATATATAGAGAAGATGTTGGTTTGTGAGCATCTTACAATATCTCTTTACTTATAGCAAAATATGGAAACATAGGTAAAACATTGATTTTACCAGCCGTTGTAGTTGTGAAAACTGTTTTACACACACCTACATCTGATATTAATAAAAGAATTTCTTTAAACAAAAATACAGTTCAAGGGCACATCGGTGGCATGAGTTATCAAATTAAAAGCTTCTTATGTGATTCTTTGCAAAGGAAATATATACAGTTTGGGATCAGTTTGGAACCAGTGGCGTCACAGGCTCTGATGGGGTGTAGCGCTGTGTGCTGTAAACTGCCTAGGGGTTGCCAGCTCCTTATTTTTCCTCAGGGTTGACCCACTACAGCTTTCCCATGTTTGGGAATAGTTGCAAGGCAGCAGATTTTTAAATTCAGTTTTCCTTCTGCTATGTGGCTAATGAGCTCTTCCTGCTTGAAGCCTACCGGCTAAGGTGCCAGTTACTCGCCTTCGTCCCTTCCCCTTTAGTGAAAACAGTTCGGCGGACACGTGAAAGATACACGAGAAACTCTTTGCGAAAATTTTTACAATGATACTTAAAACAAATTAATTAATTAATATTTATTGTTTGAATGTCTTCTTTATAGAATGTATGAAACATGACATCCATAGGAACAGATGATAAGCCTGGGTAAAAAAACATTTCCAGTGTGTTTGATGATTCCAGCAATACATATTAAATTGGTTAAATTTGAATTTTATCAATAAAAATGAGTTATTATTTAATACTTATATGTATTTTTAAATTGCATTTTACTCTTCAACTCACTAAAATTAGAAATTAGTTTTCAAATAAATTGAAAAAAAAAAGCAATATAAGTTAAGCAGGGGGTCTACCAAAAAGCAGAAAACATGGCAAGGGGTCTACAAAACAAAAAAGTTTGGGAACCACTGGTCTACAGTGAAGTCAGTCCAGCAATAGTGAATTCTCAAAAAAAAAAAAAAAAAAATTTAAAACAAAATTTATCTAAAAAAATTTAAAAAAAAAAAAAAAAGAGAAAAAAAAAAAAAATTTACTAAAAAAAAAAAAAAAAAATTTAAAAAAAAAATTTTATAAAAAAAAAAAAAAAAAAAAAATTTAAAAAAAAAAAAAAAAAAAAAAAAAAAAAATTAAAAAAAAGAAATTTTATATAACAAACAAAAAAAAAAAAAAAAATTTACTGAATGTTTGGGAACCACTGGTCTACAGTGAAATCAGTCCTGGGATAGTGAATTCTCAAAAAAAAAAAAAAAAATTTAAAACAAAATTTATCTAAAGAAATTACAAAAAAAAATTTATCTAAAAAAAAAAATTGAAAAAAAAAATTAAAAAAATTTTTTTTTATAAAAAAAACAACAAAAAAAAAAAAAAAAATTTTACTAAAATTTTGGGAACCACTGGTCTACAGTGAAGTTAGTCCCAAGATAGTCAATTCTCGGAAAAAAAAAAATTTAAAAAATTTTTTAAAAAATTATAAAAATTTTTTTATAAAAGTTTGGGAACCACTGGTCTACAGTGAAGTCAGTACCGGGAAAGTCAATTCTCGAAAAAAAAAAAAATTAAAAAAAAAAAAAAAAAAATCTAAAAAAAAATAAAAAAATAAATAAAAATAAAAATTAAAAAAAATTTATCTAAAAAAAAAAAATACAAAAAAAAAAATATAAGTTAAGCAAGGGTTTTACCGAAAAGCAGAAAACATGGCAAGGGGTCTACGAGACAAAAAAATTTGGGAACCACTGCTCTAGATCTACATATTTAATATTAGAATCATCATTAGAGTTTGTCTAGTAGAGTCTAGAAAAGAATGTATAGATTACTATAGTCCTAGTATTCTAGATTATTAGTCTAGATCTAACTTAAAATTTTCAATAAATATTCTGGATTTCTTCAGCTTGGTCCATGTCAATCCTATCGTCTTTGCCTTATGGTCTACCGTTCTTCTGTTTTCTTTGCTTTGAAATCTAGATTGACTAGATCTACACAATGTCAATATAATTTCTAGATCTATATATCTAAGACTAATTAGTATGGGCTTAATATTACTGTATTATTTAGTTTAACTACAATTTTTCAGGTCAGCAGCATTACAGTAAGCACTGGTACAGCGTACCGGCACTTTTTTCAATGCAGCGAAAAAGTTACTTTTGTATTTTAAAGTTTATTATTTATTTATTAGTTGTTAAAAGGCAATCCATCACTGAGCTCCGGCACCTATTTCTTTACAAAAAAGCACTGATTACCTGTATATTCTTTAACAATAACGGTTTACTATTCTCAGGAATTAGTCATTCAAAAGACGGTGAGGAAAAGAATGGTCGACAAACCTTGTGTGGTGCCTTAACAGTCCATCAGACTAAGGGATAGATAAAGGTGAATTTAATTTATATTTTGATCTATATAAGTTGATTTACCGGACTAAAAATCTAGATATTGGTAAAACTTTGCTATTCTATTCTAAATCTAGTGTGACATTCCATATTTTTTATTCTGATTTTAGATAGATCTTGATTAGATCTAGATCCCATATGTATAGGACTTAGCACTAGATCTCTAGAAATTATTGTATATGATTCTAGATCTAGAAAATCTAGACTTGATCATAGAAATCTTCAAGAAAAATAATGAACTAACCTAGACAGATCTCTTGAATTACATTGTAAATCATCTTGTTGAATAATCCCCACCACCTTCAGTCAATAGACAACTATGGCTCATACGAGAACAAGAGCCTCTGCGTTGGCATCGACTATTTTCCAATCCTTTCTGTTCAGCTTCATCCATATTAAAATACATTTTAAAGTTTTTTATTACTTAATAGAAAAGATCTAGAATTTTAATAAAAATCTAGTCTATCTAGATCTAAAATTCTAGATCCACCCAATTTTATGTATACAAGTAGTATGGGTGTAGGATTGGCTTAATATAATAGTGAACAAATAGATGCTATCTTACTAGATTTTTCTAAGGCTTTTGACAAAGTTCACCACCATAGTTTGCTTAAAAAATTAAAATATTTCGGCATTAATGGTCCACTGCATCAGTGGATTAAGGACTTTCTGATAGGGAGAGAACAAACTGTAATAATAAATGGCTCTAAATCAACACCGATAATAGTAAACTCAGGTGTACCCCAAGGAACAGTCTTGGGTCCACTACTATTTTTAATTTACATAAATGATTTACCAAATTGCATTACTTCAGGAACAAAAGTCAGATTATTTGCATACGATTGCATAATATATAGAACAATAAAAACAACACAAGACACAGATATTTTACAAAGAGAATTAGATGAATTACAGAAATGGGAATCAAATTGGAGCATGTCTTTCCACCCAGAAAAATGTCAGTTGTTAAGAGTAACAAAAAAACTAAAACAAATTAATTCCACTTATCTTATTCATGGCAAACCAGTAACACAGACTAAAAACGCAAAATACCTAGGTGTTATAATAAATGAAAAACTGTCATGGAATCCACATATTGATGAAACTACAAAAAAATCAAACAAAGCATTAGGATTTATTAAAAGAAATTTCTATAAATCAAATAAGAACATAAAACTAAAATGTTATTTAAAACTTTGGTTAGGCCAATAATAGAATATGCATCCTCCGTTTGGGACCCCACAACTCAAGAAAACATTAAGAAACTAGAACAGACACAAAATAGAGCAGTGCGATTCATAACAAACGAATATTCACATTTGACTAGAGTAACACCTTTAGTAAAATCACTAAATTTAGAAAGTCTTCAGGACAGAAGGCTCAAAAGTAAAGTAGCAATCATACATAAAACACTGAACCATAATCTTCAAATACAAAAACAAAATTTAATAAAATACTCTGAAAGACACAAAGATAAAGGCACATTCCTCGTCCCATATGCTAGGACAAATTTGTACAAATACTCCTTCTTCCCTAGTGCTATTAGAGCATGGAATGGGTTGCCTGAGCTAGCCAGGAAAACCAGTGACTTGGCAGAATTTAAGTCATTGGTTAATATGCATGACTAAATGTTTGACGCGTAGGACGTAATCATCTTCTTTTTTGAAGTAACGTCTGTATTATATAAGATAAGAAGATAATAGTATTTATCTTGAATCAGTTTGTTAATCTACATTATATGGGTATGATAGTTGTACATCTTCTACTAGATCAAGTTAAATATAGCTATCCTTTTTTAGATGTAATGTGAAATTGTATCTGATAGTATTTTTCATTCTTAGGTAGATCTTGATTACACTGCCTGGTTTTGTGGTTTGCACGAGACGGTTGACACAATGATCTGAAGTTCAAACTGCCATTTTCTACTGTCCGCTGCAAGATCTTGGCTGGAATGTAAAAGGAATGTCCAAAATATTTAAATGACAAACAGGATGGGAACTGATAATGAGGAATGTATGTCCAGTTTTTTTTTGTTTTTTTTTTGTGTTTTTTTAATACAGATATGAAAGATGACATTACCCTAACTTAGAGTCATAGGAGTTTCATTAATTTATTTACTCAGATGCTGAAACAGACATCTGGCATATTCCTATAATCAGTATCATGGCCTTTGTATACAACAAAATTGATTGGAACTCCTAGACTAGAAATATAATTCAAGATTTAAATAAGGCACTGGTCATAGTTTTAGAAAGTGTGGCTAGCATTCTGGTAAGATATTTTATTAATAATTAGAAATTAAATTAAATTTTATTTAATGATATTAAATTTCTTTTTTAAGAATTATGGTCCATTTTTTCCCCATTTGTGTACAAAGAAGGAAGACAGAGAGATGGAAAGACATCAAAGAATGGGCAGGTCTGCCAAGAAATGGTTTATCCAGGGCTAAGTACAGAGAGGAATATAGAAGGGCTGTTGACAGATCTTGTGTGGTGCCCCCATGGTTCAACAGATTAATTGATTGGTAATGGTAAGAATTTAATGTATTTTTTAAAAAAAATTGTGTTAATTACATTAAGGGACTAAATCAGTCTTTTTTTATTTCCAGAAAATAATACCAGGGTTATGCTCCTTTGACCATTGAGTTCCAGGATGAAGAATGAAAGACAGAGAGCAATGTGAAGACATGAAAGAATGGGCAGGTCTGCCATGAAATGGTTTATCCAGGGCTAAGTACAGAGAGGAATATAGAAGGGCTGTTGACAGATCTTGTGTGGTGCCCCCATGGTTCAACAGACTGATTGATAGGTAATGGTAAGAATTTAATGTATTTTGTAAAAAAAATGGTGTTAATTACATTAAGGGACTTAATCACTCTTTTTTTAATTTTTACATTCATTTAATGTAATTGTTTTATACAGTAATATATGATTTTTATCTTGGTAAATCATTTAAATATATATCCTGCTAATCAAACCAAAGAATCTTCTCAATACTTATTTAAAAATTTTAATTTTATCTGCATGTAACAAATGTTTAACGAAAAGAAATGTACACTGTCCAGCATTGATTATTTAAAACTGGGATTCATTCCTTCCTTGTCAAACAAGCCGTTGCCTAAGTGACTTTTTTAAAATAATGATACGAAACCAATTGCTAGAGGATCATCTAAGACAATGTCACCCTAACAAAATAGATAAAGATTTAAAAATTTTCTAGCACTCAAAGATAAAGTTAAGAATAGACCCACACAATCTCACTTCAACATTATATATATATAGAGAAGATGTTGGTTTGTGAGCATCTTACAATATCTCTTTACTTATAGCAAAATATGGAAACATAGGTAAAACATTGATTTTACCAGCCGTTGTAGTTGTGAAAACTGTTTTACACACACCTACATCTGATATTAATAAAAGAATTTCTTTAAACAAAAATACAGTTCAAGGGCACATCGGTGGCATGAGTTATCAAATTAAAAGCTTCTTATGTGATTCTTTGCAAAGGAAATATATACAGTTTGGGATCAGTTTGGAACCAGTGGCGTCACAGGCTCTGATGGGGTGTAGCGCTGTGTGCTGTAAACTGCCTAGGGGTTGCCAGCTCCTTATTTTTCCTCAGGGTTGACCCACTACAGCTTTCCCATGTTTGGGAATAGTTGCAAGGCAGCAGATTTTTAAATTCAGTTTTCCTTCTGCTATGTGGCTAATGAGCTCTTCCTGCTTGAAGCCTACCGGCTAAGGTGCCAGTTACTCGCCTTCGTCCCTTCCCCTTTAGTGAAAACAGTTCGGCGGACACGTGAAAGATACACGAGAAACTCTTTGCGAAAATTTTTACAATGATACTTAAAACAAATTAATTAATTAATATTTATTGTTTGAATGTCTTCTTTATAGAATGTATGAAACATGACATCCATAGGAACAGATGATAAGCCTGGGTAAAAAAACATTTCCAGTGTGTTTGATGATTCCAGCAATACATATTAAATTGGTTAAATTTGAATTTTATCAATAAAAATGAGTTATTATTTAATACTTATATGTATTTTTAAATTGCATTTTACTCTTCAACTCACTAAAATTAGAAATTAGTTTTCAAATAAATTGAAAAAAAAAAGCAATATAAGTTAAGCAGGGGGTCTACCAAAAAGCAGAAAACATGGCAAGGGGTCTACAAAACAAAAAAGTTTGGGAACCACTGGTCTACAGTGAAGTCAGTCCCGCAATAGTGAATTCTCAAAAAAAAAAAAAAAAAAAAATTTTACTAAAATTTTGGGAACCACTGGTCTACAGTGAAGTTAGTCCCAAGATAGTCAATTCTCGGAAAAAAAAAATAAAAAAAATTTTTAAAAAAATTATAAAAATTTTTTTATAAAAGTTTGGGAACCACTGGTCTACAGTGAAGTCAGTACCGGGAAAGTCAATTCTCGAAAAAAAAAAAAAATTAAAAAAAAAAAAAAAAAATTATCTAAAAAAAAATAAAAAAATAAATAAAAATAAAAATTAAAAAAAATTTATCTAAAAAAAAAAAATACAAAAAAAAAATATAAGTTAAGCAAGGGTTTTACCGAAAAGCAGAAAACATGGCAAGGGGTCTACGAGACAAAAAAATTTGGGAACCACTGCTCTAGATCTACATATTTAATATTAGAATCATCATTAGAGTTTGTCTAGTAGAGTCTAGAAAAGAATGTATAGATTACTATAGTCCTAGTATTCTAGATTATTAGTCTAGATCTAACTTAAAATTTTCAATAAATATTCTGGATTTCTTCAGCTTGGTCCATGTCAATCCTATCGTCTTTGCCTTATGGTCTACCGTTCTTCTGTTTTCTTTGCTTTGAAATCTAGATTGACTAGATCTACACAATGTCAATATAATTTCTAGATCTATATATCTAAGACTAATTAGTATGGGCTTAATATTACTGTATTATTTAGTTTAACTACAATTTTTCAGGTCAGCAGCATTACAGTAAGCACTGGTACAGCGTACCGGCACTTTTTTCAATGCAGCGAAAAAGTTACTTTTGTATTTTAAAGTTTATTATTTATTTATTAGTTGTTAAAAGGCAATCCATCACTGAGCTCCGGCACCTATTTCTTTACAAAAAAGCACTGATTACCTGTATATTCTTTAACAATAACGGTTTACTATTCTCAGGAATTAGTCATTCAAAAGACGGTGAGGAAAAGAATGGTCGACAAACCTTGTGTGGTGCCTTAACAGTCCATCAGACTAAGGGATAGATAAAGGTGAATTTAATTTATATTTTGATCTATATAAGTTGATTTACTGGACTAAAAATCTAGATATTGGTAAAACTTTGCTATTCTATTCTAAATCTAGTGTGACATTCCATATTTTTTATTCTGATTTTAGATAGATCTTGATTAGATCTAGATCCCATATGTATAGGACTTAGCACTAGATCTCTAGAAATTATTGTATATGATGCTAGATCTAGAAAATCTAGACTTGATCATAGAAATCTTCAAGAAAAATAATGAACTAACCTAGACAGATCTCTTGAATTACATTGTAAATCATCTTGTTGAATAATCCCCACCACCTTCAGTCAATAGACAACTATGGCTCATACGAGAACAAGAGCCTCTGCGTTGGCATCGACTATTTTCCAATCCTTTCTGTTCAGCTTCATCCATATTAAAATACATTTTAAAAGTTTTTATTACTTAATAGAAAAGATCTAGAATTTTAATAAAAATCTAGTCTATCTAGATCTAAAATTCTAGATCCACCCAATTTTATGTATACAAGTAGTATGGGTGTAGGATTGGCTTAATATAATAGTGAACAAATAGATGCTATCTTACTAGATTTTTCTAAGGCTTTTGACAAAGTTCACCACCATAGTTTGCTTAAAAAATTAAAATATTTCGGCATTAATGGTCCACTGCATCAGTGGATTAAGGACTTTCTGATAGGGAGAGAACAAACTGTAATAATAAATGGCTCTAAATCAACACCGATAATAGTAAACTCAGGTGTACCTCAAGGAACAGTCTTGGGTCCACTACTATTTTTAATTTACATAAATGATTTACCAAATTGCATTACTTCAGGAACAAAAGTCAGATTATTTGCAGACGATTGCATAATATATAGAACAATAAAAACAACACAAGACACAGATATTTTACAAAGAGAATTAGATGAATTACAGAAATGGGAATCAAATTGGAGCATGTCTTTCCACCCAGAAAAATGTCAGTTGTTAAGAGTAACAAAAAAACTAAAACAAATTAATTCCACTTATCTTATTCATGGCAAACCAGTAACACAGACTAAAAACGCAAAATACCTAGGTGTTATAATAAATGAAAAACTGTCATGGAATCCACATATTGATGAAACTACAAAAAAATCAAACAAAGCATTAGGATTTATTAAAAGAAATTTCTATAAATCAAATAAGAACATAAAACTAAAATGTTATTTAAAACTTTGGTTAGGCCAATAATAGAATATGCATCCTCCGTTTGGGACCCCACAACTCAAGAAAACATTAAGAAACTAGAACAGACACAAAATAGAGCAGTGCGATTCATAACAAACGAATATTCACATTTGACTAGAGTAACACCTTTAGTAAAATCACTAAATTTAGAAAGTCTTCAGGACAGAAGGCTCAAAAGTAAAGTAGCAATCATACATAAAACACTGAACCATAATCTTCAAATACAAAAACAAAATTTAATAAAATACTCTGAAAGACACAAAGATAAAGGCACATTCCTCGTCCCATATGCTAGGACAAATTTGTACAAATACTCCTTCTTCCCTAGTGCTATTAGAGCATGGAATGGGTTGCCTGAGCTAGCCAGGAAAACCAGTGACTTGGCAGAATTTAAGTCATTGGTTAATATGCATGACTAAATGTTTGACGCGTAGGATGTAATCATCTTCTTTTTTGAAGTAACGTCTGTATTATATAAGATAAGAAGATAATAGTATTTATCTTGAATCAGTTTGTTAATCTACATTATATGGGTATGATAGTTGTACATCTTCTACTAGATCAAGTTAAATATAGCTATCCTTTTTTAGATGTAATGTGAAATTGTATCTGATAGTATTTTTCATTCTTAGGTAGATCTTGATTACACTGCCTGGTTTTGTGGTTTGCACGAGACGGTTGACACAATGATCTGAAGTTCAAACTGCCATTTTCTACTGTCCGCTGCAAGATCTTGGCTGGAATGTAAAAGGAATGTCCAAAATATTTAAATGACAAACAGGATGGGAACTGATAATGAGGAATGTATGTCCAGTTTTTTTTTGTTTTTTTTTGTGTTTTTTTAATACAGATATGAAAGATGACATTACCCTAACTTAGAGTCATAGGAGTTTCATTAATTTCTTTACTCAGATGCTGAAACAGACATCTGGCATATTCCTATAATCAGTATCATGGCCTTTGTATACAACAAAATTGATTGGAACTCCTAGACTAGAAATATAATTCAAGATTTAAATAAGGCACTGGTCATAGTTTTAGAAAGTGTGGCTAGCATTCTGGTAAGATATTTTATTAATAATTAGAAATTAAATTAAATTTTATTTAATGATATTAAATTTCTTTTTTAAGAATTATGGTCCATTTTTTCCCCATTTGTGTACAAAGAAGGAAGACAGAGAGATGGAAAGACATCAAAGAATGGGCAGGTCTGCCAAGAAATGGTTTATCCAGGGCTAAGTACAGAGAGGAATATAGAAGGGCTGTTGACAGATCTTGTGTGGTGCCCCCATGGTTCAACAGACTGATTGATAGGTAATGGTAAGAATTTAATGTATTTTGTAAAAAAAATGGTGTTAATTACATTAAGGGAATTAATCACTCTTTTTTTAATTTTTACATTCATTTAATGTAATTGTTTTATACAGTAATATATGATTTTTATCTTGGTAAATCATTTAAATATATATCCTGCTAATCAAACCAAAGAATCTTCTCAATACTTATTTAAAAATTTTAATTTTGTCTGCATGTAACAAATGTTTAACGAAAAGAAATGTACACTGTCCAGCATTGATTATTTAAAACTGGGATTCATTCCTTCCTTGTCAAACAAGCCGTTGCCTAAGTGACTTTTTTAAAATAATGATACGAAACCAATTGCTAGAGGATCATCTGAGACAATGTCACCCTAACAAAATAGATAAAGATTTAAAAATTTTCTAGCACTCAAAGATAAAGTTAAGAATAGACCCACACAATCTCACTTCAACATCATATATATATAGAGAAGATGTTGGTTTGTGAGCATCTTACAATATCTCTTTACTTATAGCAAAATATGGAAACATAGGTAAAACATTGATTTTACCAGCCGTTGTAGTTGTGAAAACTGTTTTACACACACCTACATCTGATATTATTAAAAGAATTTCTTTAAACAAAAATACAGTTCAAGGGCACATCGGTGGCATGAGTTATCAAATTAAAAGCTTCTTATGTGATTCTTTGCAAAGGAAATATATACAGTTTGGGATCAGTTTGGAACCAGTGGCGTCACAGGCTCTGATGGGGTGTAGCACTGTGTGCTGTAAACTGCCTAGGGGTTGCCAGCTCCTTATTTTTCCTCAGGGTTGACCCACTACAGCTTTCCCATGTTTGGGAATAGTTGCAAGGCAGCAGATTTTTAAATTCAGTTTTCCTTCTGCTATGTGGCTAATGAGCTCTTCCTGCTTGAAGCCTACCGGCTAAGGTGCCAGTTACTCGCCTTCGTCCCTTCCCCTTTAGTGAAAACAGTTCGGCGGACACGTGAAAGATACACGAGAAACTCTTTGCGAAAATTTTTACAATGATACTTAAAACAAATTAATTAATTAATATTTATTGTTTGAATGTCTTCTTTATAGAATGTATGAAACATGACATCCATAGGAACAGATGATAAGCCTGGGTAAAAAAACATTTCCAGTGTGTTTGATGATTCCAGCAATACATATTAAATTGGTTAAATTTGAATTTTATCAATAAAAATGAGTTATTATTTAATACTTATATGTATTTTTAAATTGCATTTTACTCTTCAACTCACTAAAATTAGAAATTAGTTTTCAAATAAATTGAAAAAAAAAAGCAATTTAAGTTAAGCAGGGGGTCTACCAAAAAGCAGAAAACATGGCAAGGGGTCTACGAAACAAAAAAGTTTGGGAACCACTGGTCTACAGTGAAGTCAGTCCCGCAATAGTGAATTCTCAAAAAAAAAAAAAAAAAAAAAATTTAAAACAAAATTTATCTAAAAAAAAAAAAAAAAAAAAAAAAAAAAAAAAAAAAAATTAAAAAAAAGAAATTTTATATAACAAAAAAAAAAAAAAAAAAAAAAAAAAAAAAAAAAAAAAAAATTTACTGAATGTTTGGGAACCACTGGTCTACAGTGAAATCAGTCCTGGGATAGTGAATTCTCAAAAAAAAAAAAAAAATTACTAAATGTTTGGGAACCACTGGTCTACAGTGAAATCAGTCCTGGGATAGTGAATTCTCAAAAAAAAAAAAAAAATTTAAAACAAAATTTATCTAAAGAAATTACAAAAAAAAATTTATCTAAAAAAAAAAATTGAAAAAAAAAAATTTAAAAAAATTTTTTTTTATAAAAAAAACAACAAAAAAAAAAAAAAAAAAAATTTTACTAAAATTTTGGGAACCACTGGTCTACAGTGAAGTTAGTCCCAAGATAGTCAATTCTCGGAAAAAAAAAATAAAAAAAATTTTTAAAAAAATTATAAAAATTTTTTTATAAAAGTTTGGGAACCACTGGTCTACAGTGAAGTCAGTACCGGGAAAGTCAATTCTCGAAAAAAAAAAAAAATTAAAAAAAAAAAAAAAAAATTATCTAAAAAAAAATAAAAAAATAAATAAAAATAAAAATTAAAAAAAATTTATCTAAAAAAAAAAAATACAAAAAAAAAATATAAGTTAAGCAAGGGTTTTACCGAAAAGCAGAAAACATGGCAAGGGGTCTACGAGACAAAAAAATTTGGGAACCACTGCTCTAGATCTACATATTTAATATTAGAATCATCATTAGAGTTTGTCTAGTAGAGTCTAGAAAAGAATGTATAGATTACTATAGTCCTAGTATTCTAGATTATTAGTCTAGATCTAACTTAAAATTTTCAATAAATATTCTGGATTTCTTCAGCTTGGTCCATGTCAATCCTATCGTCTTTGCCTTATGGTCTACCGTTCTTCTGTTTTCTTTGCTTTGAAATCTAGATTGACTAGATCTACACAATGTCAATATAATTTCTAGATCTATATATCTAAGACTAATTAGTATGGGCTTAATATTACTGTATTATTTAGTTTAACTACAATTTTTCAGGTCAGCAGCATTACAGTAAGCACTGGTACAGCGTACCGGCACTTTTTTCAATGCAGCGAAAAAGTTACTTTTGTATTTTAAAGTTTATTATTTATTTATTAGTTGTTAAAAGGCAATCCATCACTGAGCTCCGGCACCTATTTCTTTACAAAAAAGCACTGATTACCTGTATATTCTTTAACAATAACGGTTTACTATTCTCAGGAATTAGTCATTCAAAAGATGGTGAGGAAAAGAATGGTCGACAAACCTTGTGTGGTGCCTTAACAGTCCATCAGACTAAGGGATAGATAAAGGTGAATTTAATTTATATTTTGATCTATATAAGTTGATTTACTGGACTAAAAATCTAGATATTGGTAAAACTTTGCTATTCTATTCTAAATCTAGTGTGACATTCCATATTTTTTATTCTGATTTTAGATAGATCTTGATTAGATCTAGATCCCATATGTATAGGACTTAGCACTAGATCTCTAGAAATTATTGTATATGATGCTAGATCTAGAAAATCTAGACTTGATCATAGAAATCTTCAAGAAAAATAATGAACTAACCTAGACAGATCTCTTGAATTACATTGTAAATCATCTTGTTGAATAATCCCCACCACCTTCAGTCAATAGACAACTATGGCTCATACGAGAACAAGAGCCTCTGCGTTGGCATCGACTATTTTCCAATCCTTTCTGTTCAGCTTCATCCATATTAAAATACTTTTTAAAAGTTTTCATTACTTAATAGAAAAGATCTAGAATTTTAATAAAAATCTAGTCTATCTAGATCTAAAATTCTAGATCCACCCAACTTTATGTATACAAGTAGTATGGGTGTAGGATTGGCTTAATATAATAGTGAACAAATAGATGCTATCTTACTAGATTTTTCTAAGGCTTTTGACAAAGTTCACCACCATAGTTTGCTTAAAAAATTAAAATATTTCGGCATTAATGGTCCACTGCATCAGTGGATTAAGGACTTTCTGATAGGGAGAGAACAAACTGTAATAATAAATGGCTCTAAATCAACACCGATAATAGTAAACTCAGGTGTACCTCAAGGAACAGTCTTGGGTCCACTACTATTTTTAATTTACATAAATGATTTACCAAATTGCATTACTTCAGGAACAAAAGTCAGATTATTTGCAGACGATTGCATAATATATAGAACAATAAAAACAACACAAGACACAGATATTTTACAAAGAGAATTAGATGAATTACAGAAATGGGAATCAAATTGGAGCATGTCTTTCCACCCAGAAAAATGTCAGTTGTTAAGAGTAACAAAAAAACTAAAACAAATTAATTCCACTTATCTTATTCATGGCAAACCAGTAACACAGACTAAAAACGCAAAATACCTAGGTGTTATAATAAATGAAAAACTGTCATGGAATCCACATATTGATGAAACTACAAAAAAATCAAACAAAGCATTAGGATTTATTAAAAGAAATTTCTATAAATCAAATAAGAACATAAAACTAAAATGTTATTTAAAACTTTGGTTAGGCCAATAATAGAATATGCATCCTCCGTTTGGGACCCCACAACTCAAGAAAACATTAAGAAACTAGAACAGACACAAAATAGAGCAGTACGATTCATAACAAACGAATATTCACATTTGACTAGAGTAACACCTTTAGTAAAATCACTAAATTTAGAAAGTCTTCAGGACAGAAGGCTCAAAAGTAAAGTAGCAATCATACATAAAACACTGAACCATAATCTTCAAATACAAAAACAAAATTTAATAAAATACTCTGAAAGACACAAAGATAAAGGCACATTCCTCGTCCCATATGCTAGGACAAATTTGTACAAATACTCCTTCTTCCCTAGTGCTATTAGAGCATGGAATGGGTTGCCTGAGCTAGCCAGGAAAACCAGTGACTTGGCAGAATTTAAGTCATTGGTTAATATGCATGACTAAATGTTTGACGCGTAGGATGTAATCATCTTCTTTTTTGAAGTAACGTCTGTATTATATAAGATAAGAAGATAATAGTATTTATCTTGAATCAGTTTGTTAATCTACATTATATGGGTATGATAGTTGTACATCTTCTACTAGATCAAGTTAAATATAGCTATCCTTTTTTAGATGTAATGTGAAATTGTATCTGATAGTATTTTTCATTCTTAGGTAGATCTTGATTACACTGCCTGGTTTTGTGGTTTGCACGAGACGGTTGACACAATGATCTGAAGTTCAAACTGCCATTTTCTACTGTCCGCTGCAAGATCTTGGCTGGAATGTAAAAGGAATGTCCAAAATATTTAAATGACAAACAGGATGGGAACTGATAATGAGGAATGTATGTCCAGTTTTTTTTTGTTTTTTTTTGTGTTTTTTTAATACAGATATGAAAGATGACATTACCCTAACTTAGAGTCATAGGAGTTTCATTAATTTCTTTACTCAGATGCTGAAACAGACATCTGGCATATTCCTATAATCAGTATCATGGCCTTTGTATACAACAAAATTGATTGGAACTCCTAGACTAGAAATATAATTCAAGATTTAAATAAGGCACTGGTCATAGTTTTAGAAAGTGTGGCTAGCATTCTGGTAAGATATTTTATTAATAATTAGAAATTAAATTAAATTTTATTTAATGATATTAAATTTCTTTTTTAAGAATTATGGTCCATTTTTTCCCCATTTGTGTACAAAGAAGGAAGACAGAGAGATGGAAAGACATCAAAGAATGGGCAGGTCTGCCAAGAAATGGTTTATCCAGGGCTAAGTACAGAGAGGAATATAGAAGGGCTGTTGACAGATCTTGTGTGGTGCCCCCATGGTTCAACAGACTGATTGATAGGTAATGGTAAGAATTTAATGTATTTTGTAAAAAAAATGGTGTTAATTACATTAAGGGAATTAATCACTCTTTTTTTAATTTTTACATTCATTTAATGTAATTGTTTTATACAGTAATATATGATTTTTATCTTGGTAAATCATTTAAATATATATCCTGCTAATCAAACCAAAGAATCTTCTCAATACTTATTTAAAAATTTTAATTTTGTCTGCATGTAACAAATGTTTAACGAAAAGAAATGTACACTGTCCAGCATTGATTATTTAAAACTGGGATTCATTCCTTCCTTGTCAAACAAGCCGTTGCCTAAGTGACTTTTTTAAAATAATGATACGAAACCAATTGCTAGAGGATCATCTGAGACAATGTCACCCTAACAAAATAGATAAAGATTTAAAAATTTTCTAGCACTCAAAGATAAAGTTAAGAATAGACCCACACAATCTCACTTCAACATCATATATATATAGAGAAGATGTTGGTTTGTGAGCATCTTACAATATCTCTTTACTTATAGCAAAATATGGAAACATAGGTAAAACATTGATTTTACCAGCCGTTGTAGTTGTGAAAACTGTTTTACACACACCTACATCTGATATTATTAAAAGAATTTCTTTAAACAAAAATACAGTTCAAGGGCACATCGGTGGCATGAGTTATCAAATTAAAAGCTTCTTATGTGATTCTTTGCAAAGGAAATATATACAGTTTGGGATCAGTTTGGAACCAGTGGCGTCACAGGCTCTGATGGGGTGTAGCACTGTGTGCTGTAAACTGCCTAGGGGTTGCCAGCTCCTTATTTTTCCTCAGGGTTGACCCACGACAGCTTTCCCATGTTTGGGAATAGTTGCAAGGCAGCAGATTTTTAAATTCAGTTTTCCTTCTGCTATGTGGCTAATGAGCTCTTCCTGCTTGAAGCCTACCGGCTAAGGTGCCAGTTACTCGCCTTCGTCCCTTCCCCTTTAGTGAAAACAGTTCGGCGGACACGTGAAAGATACACGAGAAACTCTTTGCGAAAATTTTTACAATGATACTTAAAACAAATTAATTAATTAATATTTATTGTTTGAATGTCTTCTTTATAGAATGTATGAAACATGACATCCATAGGAACAGATGATAAGCCTGGGTAAAAAAACATTTCCAGTGTGTTTGATGATTCCAGCAATACATATTAAATTGGTTAAATTTGAATTTTATCAATAAAAATGAGTTATTATTTAATACTTATATGTATTTTTAAATTGCATTTTACTCTTCAACTCACTAAAATTAGAAATTAGTTTTCAAATAAATTGAAAAAAAAAAGCAATATAAGTTAAGCAGGGGGTCTACCAAAAAGCAGAAAACATGGCAAGGGGTCTACGAAACAAAAAAGTTTGGGAACCACTGGTCTACAGTGAAGTCAGTCCCGCAATAGTGAATTCTCAAAAAAAAAAAAAACAAAAAAATTTAAAACAAAATTTATCTAAAAAAAAAAAAAAAAAAAAAAAAAAAAAAAAAAAAAAAAAAAAAAATTAAAAAAAAGAAATTTTATATAACAAAAAAAAAAAAAAAAAAAAAAAAAAAAAAAAAATTTACTGAATGTTTGGGAACCACTGGTCTACAGTGAAATCAGTCCTGGGATAGTGAATTCTCAAAAAAAAAAAAAAAATTACTAAATGTTTGGGAACCACTGGTCTACAGTGAAATCAGTCCTGGGATAGTGAATTCTCAAAAAAAAAAAAAAAATTTAAAACAAAATTTATCTAAAGAAATTACAAAAAAAAATTTATCTAAAAAAAAAAATTAAAAAAAAAAAATTAAAAAAAAATTTTTTTTATAAAAAAAAACAACAAAAAAAAAAAAAAAAAAAATTTTACTAAAATTTTGGGAACCACTGGTCTACAGTGAAGTTAGTCCCAAGATAGTCAATTCTCGGAAAAAAAAAATAAAAAAAATTTTTAAAAAAATTATAAAAATTTTTTTATAAAAGTTTGGGAACCACTGGTCTACAGTGAAGTCAGTACCGGGAAAGTCAATTCTCGAAAAAAAAAAAAAATTAAAAAAAAAAAAAAAAATGATCTAAAAAAAAATAAAAAAATAAATAAAAATAAAAATTAAAAAAAATTTATCTAAAAAAAAAAAATACAAAAAAAAAATATAAGTTAAGCAAGGGTTTTACCGAAAAGCAGAAAACATGGCAAGGGGTCTACGAGACAAAAAAATTTGGGAACCACTGCTCTAGATCTACATATTTAATATTAGAATCATCATTAGAGTTTGTCTAGTAGAGTCTAGAAAAGAATGTATAGATTACTATAGTCCTAGTATTCTAGATTATTAGTCTAGATCTAACTTAAAATTTTCAATAAATATTCTGGATTTCTTCAGCTTGGTCCATGTCAATCCTATCGTCTTTGCCTTATGGTCTACCGTTCTTCTGTTTTCTTTGCTTTGAAATCTAGATTGACTAGATCTACACAATGTCAATATAATTTCTAGATCTATATATCTAAGACTAATTAGTATGGGCTTAATATTACTGTATTATTTAGTTTAACTACAATTTTTCAGGTCAGCAGCATTACAGTAAGCACTGGTACAGCGTACCGGCACTTTTTTCAATGCAGCGAAAAAGTTACTTTTGTATTTTAAAGTTTATTATTTATTTATTAGTTGTTAAAAGGCAATCCATCACTGAGCTCCGGCACCTATTTCTTTACAAAAAAGCACTGATTACCTGTATATTCTTTAACAATAACGGTTTACTATTCTCAGGAATTAGTCATTCAAAAGATGGTGAGGAAAAGAATGGTCGACAAACCTTGTGTGGTGCCTTAACAGTCCATCAGACTAAGGGATAGATAAAGGTGAATTTAATTTATATTTTGATCTATATAAGTTGATTTACTGGACTAAAAATCTAGATATTGGTAAAACTTTGCTATTCTATTCTAAATCTAGTGTGACATTCCATATTTTTTATTCTGATTTTAGATAGATCTTGATTAGATCTAGATCCCACATGTATAGGACTTAGCACTAGATCTCTAGAAATTATTGTATATGATGCTAGATCTAGAAAATCTAGACTTGATCATAGAAATCTTTAAGAAAAATAATGAACTAACCTAGACAGATCTCTAGAATTACATTGTAAATCATCTTGTTGAATTATCTCCACCACCTTCAGTCAATAGACAACTATGGCTCATACGAGAACAAGAGCCTCTGCGTTGGCATCGACTATTTTCCAATCCTTTCTGTTCAGCTTCATCCATATTAAAATACATTTTAAAGGTTTTTATTACTTAATAGAAAAGATCTAGAATTTTAATAAAAATCTAGTCTATCTAGATCTAAAATTCTAGATCCACCCAATTTTATGTATACAAGTAGTATGGGTGTAGGATTGGCTTAATATAATAGTGAACAAATAGATGCTATCTTACTAGATTTTTCTAAGGCTTTTGACAAAGTTCACCACCATAGTTTGCTTAAAAAATTAAAATATTTCGGCATTAATGGTCCACTGCATCAGTGGATTAAGGACTTTCTGATAGGGAGAGAACAAACTGTAATAATAAATGGCTCTAAATCAACACCGATAATAGTAAACTCAGGTGTACCTCAAGGAACAGTCTTGGGTCCACTACTATTTTTAATTTACATAAATGATTTACCAAATTGCATTACTTCAGGAACAAAAGTCAGATTATTTGCAGACGATTGCATAATATATAGAACAATAAAAACAACACAAGACACAGATATTTTACAAAGAGAATTAGATGAATTACAGAAATGGGAATCAAATTGGAGCATGTCTTTCCACCCAGAAAAATGTCAGTTGTTAAGAGTAACAAAAAAACTAAAACAAATTAATTCCACTTATCTTATTCATGGCAAACCAGTAACACAGACTAAAAACGCAAAATACCTAGGTGTTATAATAAATGAAAAACTGTCATGGAATCCACATATTGATGAAACTACAAAAAAATCAAACAAAGCATTAGGATTTATTAAAAGAAATTTCTATAAATCAAATAAGAACATAAAACTAAAATGTTATTTAAAACTTTGGTTAGGCCAATAATAGAATATGCATCCTCCGTTTGGGACCCCACAACTCAAGAAAACATTAAGAAACTAGAACAGACACAAAATAGAGCAGTGCGATTCATAACAAACGAATATTCACATTTGACTAGAGTAACACCTTTAGTAAAATCACTAAATTTAGAAAGTCTTCAGGACAGAAGGCTCAAAAGTAAAGTAGCAATCATACATAAAACACTGAACCATAATCTTCAAATACAAAAACAAAATTTAATAAAATACTCTGAAAGACACAAAGATAAAGGCACATTCCTCGTCCCATATGCTAGGACAAATTTGTACAAATACTCCTTCTTCCCTAGTGCTATTAGAGCATGGAATGGGTTGCCTGAGCTAGCCAGGAAAACCAGTGACTTGGCAGAATTTAAGTCATTGGTTAATATGCATGACTAAATGTTTGACGCGTAGGACGTAATCATCTTCTTTTTTGAAGTAACGTCTGTATTATATAAGATAAGAAGATAATAGTATTTATCTTGAATCAGTTTGTTAATCTACATTATATGGGTATGATAGTTGTACATCTTCTACTAGATCAAGTTAAATATAGCTATCCTTTTTTAGATGTAATGTGAAATTGTATCTGATAGTATTTTTCATTCTTAGGTAGATCTTGATTACACTGCCTGGTTTTGTGGTTTGCACGAGATGGTTGACACAATGATCTGAAGTTCAAACTGCCATTTTCTACTGTCCGCTGCAAGATCTTGGCTGGAATGTAAAAGGAATGTCCAAAATATTTAAATGACAAACAGGATGGGAACTGATAATGAGGAATGTATGTCCAGTTTTTTTTTGTTTTTTTTTGTGTTTTTTTAATACAGATATGAAAGATGACATTACCCTAACTTAGAGTCATAGGAGTTTCATTAATTTATTTACTCAGATGCTGAAACAGACATCTGGCATATTCCTATAATCAGTATCATGGCCTTTGTATACAACAAAATTGATTGGAACTCCTAGACTAGAAATATAATTCAAGATTTAAATAAGGCACTGGTCATAGTTTTAGAAAGTGTGGCTAGCATTCTGGTAAGATATTTTATTAATAATTAGAAATTAAATTAAATTTTATTTAATGATATTAAATTTCTTTTTTAAGAATTATGGTCCATTTTTTCCCCATTTGTGTACAAAGAAGGAAGACAGAGAGATGGAAAGACATCAAAGAATGGGCAGGTCTGCCAAGAAATGGTTTATCCAGGGCTAAGTACAGAGAGGAATATAGAAGGGCTGTTGACAGATCTTGTGTGGTGCCCCCATGGTTCAACAGACTAATTGATTGGTAATGGTAAGAATTTAATGTATTTTTAAAAAAAAATTGTGTTAATTACATTAAGGGACTAAATCAGTCTTTTTTTATTTCCAGAAAATAATACCAGGGTTATGCTCCTTTGACCATTGAGTTCCAGGATGAAGAATGAAAGACAGAGAGCAATGTGAAGACATGAAAGAATGGGCAGGTCTGCCATGAAATGGTTTATCCAGGGCTAAGTACAGAGAGGAATATAGAAGGGCTGTTGACAGATCTTGTGTGGTGCCCCCATGGTTCAACAGACTGATTGATAGGTAATGGTAAGAATTTAATGTATTTTGTAAAAAAAATGGTGTTAATTACATTAAGGGACTTAATCACTCTTTTTTTAATTTTTACATTCATTTAATGTAATTGTTTTATACAGTAATATATGATTTTTATCTTGGTAAATCATTTAAATATATATCCTGCTAATCAAACCAAAGAATCTTCTCAATACTTATTTAAAAATTTTAATTTTGTCTGCATGTAACAAATGTTTAACGAAAAGAAATGTACACTGTCCAGCATTGATTATTTAAAACTGGGATTCATTCCTTCCTTGTCAAACAAGCCGTTGCCTAAGTGACTTTTTTAAAATAATGATACAAAACCAATTGCTAGAGGATCATCTGAGACAATGTCACCCTAACAAAATAGATAAAGATTTAAAAATTTTCTAGCACTCAAAGATAAAGTTAAGAATAGACCCACACAATCTCACTTCAACATCATATATATATAGAGAAGATGTTGGTTTGTGAGCATCTTACAATATCTCTTTACTTATAGCAAAATATGGAAACATAGGTAAAACATTGATTTTACCAGCCGTTGTAGTTGTGAAAACTGTTTTACACACACCTACATCTGATATTAATAAAAGAATTTCTTTAAACAAAAATACAGTTCAAGGGCACATCGGTGGCATGAGTTATCAAATTAAAAGCTTCTTATGTGATTCTTTGCAAAGGAAATATATACAGTTTGGGATCAGTTTGGAACCAGTGGCGTCACAGGCTCTGATGGGGTGTAGCGCTGTGTGCTGTAAACTGCCTAGGGGTTGCCAGCTCCTTATTTTTCCTCAGGGTTGACCCACGACAGCTTTCCCATGTTTGGGAATAGTTGCAAGGCAGCAGATTTTTAAATTCAGTTTTCCTTCTGCTATGTGGCTAATGAGCTCTTCCTGCTTGAAGCGTACCGGCTAAGGTGCCAGTTACTCGCCTTTGTCCCTTCCCCTTTAGTGAAAACAGTTCGGCGGACACGTGAAAGATACACGAGAAACTCTTTGCGAAAATTTTTACAATGATACTTAAAACAAATTAATTAATTAATATTTATTGTTTGAATGTCTTCTTTATAGAATGTATGAAACATGACATCCATAGGAACAGATGATAAGCCTGGGTAAAAAAACATTTCCAGTGTGTTTGATGATTCCAGCAATACATATTAAATTGGTTAAATTTGAATTTTATCAATAAAAATGAGTTATTATTTAATACTTATATGTATTTTTAAATTGCATTTTACTCTTCAACTCACTAAAATTAGAAATTAGTTTTCAAATAAATTGAAAAAAAAAAGCAATATAAGTTAAGCAGGGGGTCTACCAAAAAGCAGAAAACATGGCAAGGGGTCTACGAAACAAAAAAGTTTGGGAACCACTGGTCTACAGTGAAGTCAGTCCCGCAATAGTGAATTCTCAAAAAAAAAAAAAAAAAAAAATTTAAAACAAAATTTATCTAAAAAAATTTAAAAAAAAAAAAAAAAAAGAAAAAAAAAAATTTACTAAAAAAAAAAAAAAATTAAAAAAAAAAATTTATAAAAAAAAAAAAAAAAAAAAAAAATTTACTGAATGTTTGGGAACCACTGGTCTACAGTGAAATCAGTCCTGGGATAGTGAATTCTCAAAAAAAAAAAAAAATTTAAAACAAAATTTATCTAAAGAAATTACAAAAAAAAATTTATCTAAAAAAAAAAATTGAAAAAAAAAAATTAAAAAAAAATTTTTTTATAAAAAAAACAAGAAAAAAAAAAAAAAAAATTTTACTAAAATTTTGGGAACCACTGGTCTACAGTGAAGTTAGTCCCAAGATAGTCAATTTTCGGAAAAAAAAAAATTAAAAAAATTTTTAAAAAAATTATAAAAATTTTTTTATAAAAGTTTGGGAACCACTGGTCTACAGTGAAGTCAGTACCGGGAAAGTCAATTCTCGAAAAAAAAAAAAAATAAAAAAAAAAAAAAAAAAAATGATCTAAAAAAAAATAAAAAAATAAATAAAAATAAAAATTAAAAAAAATTTATCTAAAAAAAAAAAATACAAAAAAAAAAATATAAGTTAAGCAAGGGTTTTACCGAAAAGCAGAAAACATGACAAGGGGTCTACGAGACAAAAAAAATTGGGAACCACTGCTCTAGATCTACATATTTAATATTAGAATCATCATTAGAGTTTGTCTAGTAGAGTCTAGAAAAGAATGTATAGATTACTATAGTCCTAGTATTCTAGATTATTAGTCTAGATCTAACTTAAAATTTTCAATAAATATTCTGGATTTCTTCAGCTTGGTCCATGTCAATCCTATCGTCTTTGCCTTATGGTCTACCGTTCTTCTGTTTTCTTTGCTTTGAAATCTAGATTGACTAGATCTACACAATGTCAATATAATTTCTAGATCTATATATCTAAGACTAATTAGTATGGGCTTAATATTACTGTATTATTTAGTTTAACTACAATTTTTCAGGTCAGCAGCATTACAGTAAGCACTGGTACAGCGTACCGGCACTTTTTTCAATGCAGCGAAAAAGTTACTTTTGTATTTTAAAGTTTATTATTTATTTATTAGTTGTTAAAAGGCAATCCATCACTGAGCTCTGGCACCTATTTCTTTACAAAAAAGCACTGATTACCTGTATATTCTTTAACAATAACGGTTTACTATTCTCAGGAATTAGTCATTCAAAAGACGGTGAGGAAAAGAATGGTCGACAAACCTTGTGTGGTGCCTTAACAGTCCATCAGACTAAGGGATAGATAAAGGTGAATTTAATTTATATTTTGATCTATATAAGTTGATTTACCGGACTAAAAATCTAGATATTGGTAAAACTTTGCTATTCTATTCTAAATCTAGTGTGACATTCCATATTTTTTATTCTGATTTTAGATAGATCTTGATTAGATCTAGATCCCATATGTATAGGACTTAGCACTAGATCTCTAGAAATTATTGTATATGATGCTAGATCTAGAAAATCTAGACTTGATCATAGAAATCTTCAAGAAAAATAATGAACTAACCTAGACAGATCTCTTGAATTACATTGTAAATCATCTTGTTGAATAATCCCCACCACCTTCAGTCAATAGACAACTATGGCTCATACGAGAACAAGAGCCTCTGCGTTGGCATCGACTATTTTCCAATCCTTTCTGTTCAGCTTCATCCATATTAAAATACATTTTAAAAGTTTTTATTACTTAATAGAAAAGATCTAGAATTTTAATAAAAATCTAGTCTATCTAGATCTAAAATTCTAGATCCACCCAATTTTATGTATACAAGTAGTATGGGTGTAGGATTGGCTTAATATAATAGTGAACAAATAGATGCTATCTTACTAGATTTTTCTAAGGCTTTTGACAAAGTTCACCACCATAGTTTGCTTAAAAAATTAAAATATTTCGGCATTAATGGTCCACTGCATCAGTGGATTAAGGACTTTCTGATAGGGAGAGAACAAACTGTAATAATAAATGGCTCTAAATCAACACCGATAATAGTAAACTCAGGTGTACCTCAAGGAACAGTCTTGGGTCCACTACTATTTTTAATTTACATAAATGATTTACCAAATTGCATTACTTCAGGAACAAAAGTCAGATTATTTGCAGACGATTGCATAATATATAGAACAATAAAAACAACACAAGACACAGATATTTTACAAAGAGAATTAGATGAATTACAGAAATGGGAATCAAATTGGAGCATGTCTTTCCACCCAGAAAAATGTCAGTTGTTAAGAGTAACAAAAAAACTAAAACAAATTAATTCCACTTATCTTATTCATGGCAAACCAGTAACACAGACTAAAAACGCAAAATACCTAGGTGTTATAATAAATGAAAAACTGTCATGGAATCCACATATTGATGAAACTACAAAAAAATCAAACAAAGCATTAGGATTTATTAAAAGAAATTTCTATAAATCAAATAAGAACATAAAACTAAAATGTTATTTAAAACTTTGGTTAGGCCAATAATAGAATATGCATCCTCCGTTTGGGACCCCACAACTCAAGAAAACATTAAGAAACTAGAACAGACACAAAATAGAGCAGTGCGATTCATAACAAACAAATATTCACATTTGACTAGAGTAACACCTTTAGTAAAATCACTAAATTTAGAAAGTCTTCAGGACAGAAGGCTCAAAAGTAAAGTAGCAATCATACATAAAACACTGAACCATAATCTTCAAATACAAAAACAAAATTTAATAAAATACTCTGAAAGACACAAAGATAAAGGCACATTCCTCGTCCCATATGCTAGGACAAATTTGTACAAATACTCCTTCTTCCCTAGTGCTATTAGAGCATGGAATGGGTTGCCTGAGCTAGCCAGGAAAACCAGTGACTTGGCAGAATTTAAGTCATTGGTTAATATGCATGACTAAATGTTTGACGCGTAGGATGTAATCATCTTCTTTTTTGAAGTAACGTCTGTATTATATAAGATAAGAAGATAATAGTATTTATCTTGAATCAGTTTGTTAATCTACATTATATGGGTATGATAGTTGTACATCTTCTACTAGATCAAGTTAAATATAGCTATCCTTTTTTAGATGTAATGTGAAATTGTATCTGATAGTATTTTTCATTCTTAGGTAGATCTTGATTACACTGCCTGGTTTTGTGGTTTGCACGAGACAGTTGACACAATGATCTGAAGTTAAAACTGCCATTTTCTACTGTCCGCTGCAAGATCTTGGCTGGAATGTAAAAGGAATGTCCAAAATATTTAAATGACAAACAGGATGGGAACTGATAATGAGGAATGTATGTCCAGTTTTTTTTGTTTTTTTTTGTGTTTTTTTAATACAGATATGAAAGATGACATTACCCTAACTTAGAGTCATAGGAGTTTCATTAATTTATTTACTCAGATGCTGAAACAGACATCTGGCATATTCCTATAATCAGTATCATGGCCTTTGTATACAACAAAATTGATTGGAACTCCTAGACTAGAAATATAATTCAAGATTTAAATAAGGCACTGGTCATAGTTTTAGAAAGTGTGGCTAGCATTCTGGTAAGATATTTTATTAATAATTAGAAATTAAATTAAATTTTATTTAATGATATTAAATTTCTTTTTTAAGAATTATGGTCCATTTTTTCCCCATTTGTGTACAAAGAAGGAAGACAGAGAGATGGAAAGACATCAAAGAATGGGCAGGTCTGCCAAGAAATGGTTTATCCAGGGCTAAGTACAGAGAGGAATATAGAAGGGCTGTTGACAGATCTTGTGTGGTGCCCCCATGGTTCAACAGACTAATTGATTGGTAATGGTAAGAATTTAATGTAATTTTTAAAAAAAATTGTGTTAATTACATTAAGGGACTAAATCAGTCTTTTTTTATTTCCAGAAAATAATACCAGGGTTATGCTCCATTGACCTTTGAGTTCCAGGATGAAGAATGAAAGACAGAGAGCAATGTAAAGACATGAAAGAATAAGCAGGTCTGCCATGAAATGGTTTATCCAGGGCTAAGTACAGAGAGGAATAAAGAAGGGCTGTTGACAGATCTTGTGTGGGGCCTTCATGGTTCAACAGACTGATTGATAGGTAATGGTAAGAATTTAATGTATTTTGTAAAAAAAATGGTGTTAATTACATTAAGGGACTTAATCACTATTTTTTTTAATTTTTACATTCATTTAATGTAATTGTTTTATACAGTAATATATGATTTTTATCTTGGTAAATCATTTAAATATATATCCTGCTAATCAAACCAAAGAATCTTCTCAATACTTATTTAAAAATTTTAATTTTGTCTGCATGTAACAAATGTTTAATGAAAAGAAATGTACACTGTCCAGCATTGATTATTTAAAACTGGGATTCATTCCTTCCTTGTCAAACAAGCCGTTGCCTAAGTGACTTTTTTAAAATAATGATACGAAACCAATTGCTAGAGGATCATCTGAGACAATGTCACCCTAACAAAATAGATAAAGATTTAAAAATTTTCTAGCACTCAAAGATAAAGTTAAGAATAGACCCACACAATCTCACTTCAACATCATATATATATAGAGAAGATGTTGGTTTGTGAGCATCTTACAATATCTCTTTACTTATAGCAAAATATGGAAACATAGGTAAAACATTGATTTTACCAGCCGTTGTAGTTGTGAAAACTGTTTTACACACACCTACATCTGATATTAATAAAAGAATTTCTTTAAACAAAAATACAGTTCAAGGGCACATCGGTGGCATGAGTTATCAAATTAAAAGCTTCTTATGTGATTCTTTGCAAAGGAAATATATACAGTTTGGGATCAGTTTGGAACCAGTGGCGTCACAGGCTCTGATGGGGTGTAGCGCTGTGTGCTGTAAACTGCCTAGGGGTTGCCAGCTCCTTATTTTTCCTCAGGGTTGACCCACGACAGCTTTCCCATGTTTGGGAATAGTTGCAAGGCAGCAGATTTTTAAATTCAGTTTTCCTTCTGCTATGTGGCTAATGAGCTCTTCCTGCTTGAAGCCTACCGGCTAAGGTGCCAGTTACTCGCCTTCGTCCCTTCCCCTTTAGTGAAAACAGTTCGGCGGACACGTGAAAGATACACGAGAAACTCTTTGCGAAAATTTTTACAATGATACTTAAAACAAATTAATTAATTAATATTTATTGTTTGAATGTCTTCTTTATAGAATGTATGAAACATGACATCCATAGGAACAGATGATAAGCCTGGGTAAAAAAACATTTCCAGTGTGTTTGATGATTCCAGCAATACATATTAAATTGGTTAAATTTGAATTTTATCAATAAAAATGAGTTATTATTTAATACTTATATGTATTTTTAAATTGCATTTTACTCTTCAACTCACTAAAATTAGAAATTAGTTTTCAAATAAATTGAAAAAAAAAAGCAATATAAGTTAAGCAGGGGGTCTACCAAAAAGCAGAAAACATGGCAAGGGGTCTACGAAACAAAAAAATTTGGGAACCACTGGTCTACAGTGAAGTCAGTCCCGCAATAGTGAATTCTCAAAAAAAAAAAAAAAAAAAAATTTAAAACAAAATTTATCTAAAAAAATTTAAAAAAAAAAAAAAAAAGAAAAAAAAAAAAAAATTTACTAAAAAAAAAAAAAAAAATTAAAAAAAAAAATTTTATAAAAAAAAAAAAATTTACTAAAAAAAAAAAAAAAAAAAAAAAAAAAAAAAAAATTAAAAAAAAGAAATTTTATATAACAAAAAAAAAAAAAAAAAAAAAAAAAAAAATTTACTGAATGTTTGGGAACCACTGGTCTACAGTGAAATCAGTCCTGGGATAGTGAATTCTCAAAAAAAAAAAAAAAAATTTAAAACGAAATTTATCTAAAGAAATTACAAAAAAAAATTTATCTAAAAAAAAAAATTGAAAAAAAAAAATTAAAAAAAAATTTAAAAAAAAAAAAAACAACAAAAAAAAAAAAAAAAAAAATTTTACTAAAATTTTGGGAACCACTGGTCTACTGTGAAGTTAGTCCCAAGATAGTCAATTCTCGGAAAAAAAAAATTAAAAAAATTTTTAAAAAAATTATAAAAATTTTTTTATAAAAGTTTGGGAACCACTGGTCTACAGTGAAGTCAGTACCGGGAAAGTCAATTCTCGAAAAAAAAAAATAATTAAAAAAAAAAAAAAAAAATGATCTAAAAAAAAATAAAAAAATAAATAAAAATAAAAATTAAAAAAAATTTATCTAAAAAAAAAAAATACAAAAAAAAAAATATAAGTTAAGCAAGGGTTTTACCGAAAAGCAGAAAACATGGCAAGGGGTCTACGAGACAAAAAAATTTGGGAACCACTGCTCTAGATCTACATATTTAATATTAGAATCATCATTAGAGTTTGTCTAGTAGAGTCTAGAAAAGAATGTATAGATTACTATAGTCCTAGTATTCTAGATTATTAGTCTAGATCTAACTTAAAATTTTCAATAAATATTCTGGATTTCTTCAGCTTGGTCCATGTCAATCCTATCGTCTTTGCCTTATGGTCTACCGTTCTTCTGTTTTCTTTGCTTTGAAATCTAGATTGACTAGATCTACACAATGTCAATATAATTTCTAGATCTATATATCTAAGACTAATTAGTATGGGCTTAATATTACTGTATTATTTAGTTTAACTACAATTTTTCAGGTCAGCAGCATTACAGTAAGCACTGGTACAGCGTACCGGCACTTTTTTCAATGCAGCGAAAAAGTTACTTTTGTATTTTAAAGTTTATTATTTATTTATTAGTTGTTAAAAGGCAATCCATCACTGAGCTCCGGCACCTATTTCTTTACAAAAAAGCACTGATTACCTGTATATTCTTTAACAATAACGGTTTACTATTCTCAGGAATTAGTCATTCAAAAGATGGTGAGGAAAAGAATGGTCGACAAACCTTGTGTGGTGCCTTAACAGTCCATCAGACTAAGGGATAGATAAAGGTGAATTTAATTTATATTTTGATCTATATAAGTTGATTTACTGGACTAAAAATCTAGATATTGGTAAAACTTTGCTATTCTATTCTAAATCTAGTGTGACATTCCATATTTTTTATTCTGATTTTAGATAGATCTTGATTAGATCTAGATCCCATATGTATAGGACTTAGCACTAGATCTCTAGAAATTATTGTATATGATGCTAGATCTAGAAAATCTAGACTTGATCATAGAAATCTTCAAGAAAAATAATGAACTAACCTAGACAGATCTCTTGAATTACATTGTAAATCATCTTGTTGAATTATCTCCACCACCTTCAGTCAATAGACAACTATGGCTCATACGAGAACAAGAGCCTCTGCGTTGGCATCGACTATTTTCCAATCCTTTCTGTTCATCTTCATCCATATTAAAATACATTTTAAAGGTTTTTATTACTTAATAGAAAAGATCTAGAATTTTAATAAGAATCTAGTCTATCTAGATCTAAAATTATAGATCCACCCAATTTTATGTATACAAGTAGTATGGGTGTAGGATTGGCTTAATAGTATTTATTTTGAATCAGTCTTTGTATACAACAAAATTGATTGGAACTCCTAGACTAGAAATATAATTCAAGATTTAAATAAGGCACTGGTCATAGTTTTAGAAAGAGTGGCTAGCATTCTGGTAAGATATTTTATTAATAATTAGAAATTAAATTAAATTTTATTTAATGATTTTAAATTTCTTTTTTAATAATTATTGTCCATTTTATATAGACTAGATTGTCACTAGATCTTGTTAGTCATCTAGACAATCTCATCTTATTTCTAAGTTTACTCAAGACTATGGTCTCTAGCAAAGATTAGAATTTTTTTTAAATTCAGGAATTAAAAGGGCGCCTCAGAGTAACCCACCAAACTTTAATTGGTACCTGACATTAGTTGGGGAAATGTATTTGCATATGGCCATTGTGCTGGTAGTGCTGGCCTTTGGTGATTGGATGCCATAGGCAAGGTGAATTTGGTGGCCCTTAATAAAAAAGAAATTGTGAAAAGTTAAAAATAAGGCTATTTCAATTGTTTGGTTGAAATAATCAATGCTGGCGAGTAACAAAATATTATAATGTCATTTAATTAAGCCCTTAGTTTTCAAATTTTTTTTTTGTAGATCTTGATATATGTATTACATACATTTTAATTTATATATGTTATGGATTTAGTTTATAAAGCAGTTTAATAAATATTCTTTTCTATTTTTTTTCAGCATACTAGCCAAGATTGATACCTCTCCACAAATTAACAAAGACATCAATGAAGCTTTGCTAAAGCTAGTGACAATTTACATGTTTTCTTATGTGGCTTAATTATAATAATGTCAAGAAAGCTAATTAAATAAGAACTATACATTTTATTGTCAGGCTTATGTTAGTCTTAACTATTTCTGTAATTTCTTATTCTTCATTATTGGGGGCATTATGGATCTTAGATAGTTTTCAATGGATCTTATTCACCAATTGTAAACAAACAATATTTAGCCACGTGGTGCTATATCTCTTCTATATAATTTACGATCTCATGTGTAATTCATGATGGTTGTCACGAGACAGTTTTTTTTCATTGTTTTACCAATAAGATCACGTTACTAAATGTTGGTGAATGAGGTCCATTCTAAGATAAGTTAATTTTTATTGATCCAATCAAAGGGATATTCAGTTTGACTACAATTTTGCTTATAAAAAGCTCAATCGTAATGTTTTGTATTAAATAATAGTTTAATTGCGTTTTAAGTACTGATAGATAGTATGCTATGTAATATTTAAATGCAGTTTTTTATTATTAAAAATCATTGTTATGTAAATAATATAAGCTAAGCAGGGGGTCTACCGAAAAGCAGAAAACATGGCATAGGGTCTACAAGACAAAAAAGTTTGGGAACTTCTGGTCTACAGTGAAATCAGTCCCGGGAAAGTGAATTCTTGAAAAAATAAACTTTAAAAAAACTTTTTCTAAAAAAAATTAAAAAAATTAAAAATGAGAAAATAAAAAATTTAAAAAAATTTAAAAATTAAAAAATAATAATAATAAAAAAATTATTAAAAAAATTATTAAAAAAAAATTCAAAAATTTCAAAAAAAATATTTGAATATACACATGTCTGATTCCAAACAGCAATCTCCAAAGAAGAAAATGTCAATTCATTCAGCTACTAAAAAAAGCACATGATTCTTTAAAAAAAAAATATTAAAAAATCCGATACTAAACAATGATCACAAAAAACACACAAGTCTAATTTCAATTAGAGCTCATAAAAAGCCATCACAAAAAAAAGCCCACAAATCTAATGCAGAACATTGATCACAAAAACGCACAAGTCCAATTTAAAACATTGATAAAAGAAAAAAAAACAAATCTGATAAAGAACATCAATTAAAAAAACACATGTCCAAACTGCCATCAATAAAGACCCAAATGTCAATTCAATCAGCAACTACTAAAAAAAGCAGTTGATTAAAAAAAAAAAAACAAGTCTTATGCCGAACATTGATCACAAAAAAAACCCCACCAAGTCCAGTTTCGAACTCCACACCGATCATAAAAAGGAGGCACAAGTCAGACTTCTAACAGCCATCACATAAAATAAACAAATAAAAATGCCATTCTAAAAAAACACAAAGTAAATGCACAACTCGGAATGTGAATATCCATCACAGAAAAACACAAGTCTTTTTCAAACAGCCCACACAAAAAAGCAGAAGTATGATTAAAAACACCCATCACAAAAATTTTAATAACCACCAAAAAAAAAATGGGCAAGTCGGATTTCTATTACTGATCATAAAAAGGCACAAGTCCAATTCTGAAAATCGAAAACATAATCACACAAGTCCGATTCCAGTCAGCCATAACAAAAAAGCACAATTTCATTCCAAACAGCCATCACGAAAAAAGCAAATTTCTATTCAAACAGCAACTATACAAAACACGTTGATTCTAAAAAAAAACAAAAAAACAACAAAAGTCCGATGTCGAACATCAGTTACAAAAAAAAAATAATTAAAAAATGTCCATTCAAAATAATTATAAAATGAATGCACAAGTTTGATTCCAAACAGCAATCACAAAAAGCATATGTCGATTCAAACAGCCACTACGAAAAACTTGAATGCAAAGTCTAAATAACCACATAAAAAAAAATTAAAATGTACAAATTCTATTCCGAGCATTAATCACAAAAATGACAAGTAAGAATCAAAATACTGTTACAAATGAACAGTGATAGGTAGAGGTCAACGTATGACCCCGGCGAGATGACACAGCAGCGAGTGTCCTCTGGAATCTACATGTACAAACAAAGACAGGATGTGACGTGCCCTCACGTGTTGTTCCAGGGGACGAACAGATCTAAGTAGGGGGACAGTTACTAATGAACAGTGACAGATAGAGGTCACTACGTGTGACCCCAACTTGATGACACTGCAGCCGATGTTTTCTGGAATCTACATGTATAAACAAAGACAGGATGTGACGTTTCCTCACGTGTTATTTCAGAGGATACTAGCCGTGTTTGTGCAACTTTGGACAAGCGATTAGGGACTCTATATAAGCCAGAGAGTTAATGTTAAAGTGAGTCGTATGGAGTCGTGAGTGAGCCGTTACAGTCGATACAGACGATGTAAGACGTGTGCGGCTCTGTGGAAGAGAAATGTGTACGACTCGATGCAAGTTAACTAGGGTAGAGTTAACTGGAGTGGACTACTGTCGTTAAAGTCTATACAGCGAACTACAGTGGACTTGAGCTGTTACAGTCGATACAGTCGATGTAAGACGTGTGCGGCTCTGATTCGGTAGACTTGAGTACGACTTGGTTCAGCTTTGGGAGACCTGGAGCGACACTGGGAAGTGTGTCGTTGGTCTGTTTTGTGGAATACGGCTCGAGGAAAGTTGAGAAGAGAGGAATTGCAACGAAGTGAAGAGATGAATTGCAACGAAGTATAGCTAACTGTAAACTGACAGATATTGTACAGTCTTCTACGCTACATGTTACAGTAACGAATTGTTAAGGTTAATAGTCATTAAAGTTATATGATACTGAAAGTTTAGTCGTCAAGTTCTTTGCTGTGTTTTTATTTGTGTGCCAACTAATACATCTAGCCAGAAGATTCAGAAATACGTAACAATACATTAAAATCTTACCATTACCTATCAATCAGTGTGTTGAACCATGGGGGCACCACACAAGATCTGTCAACAGCCCTTCTATATTTCTCTCTGTACTTAGTCCTGGATAAACCATTTCATGGCAGACCTGCCCATTCTTTGATGTCTTCACATTGCTCTCTATCTTTCATTCTTCATCCTGGAACTCAATAATGAAAGGACCATAACCCTGGTATTATTTTCTGGAAATAAAAAAAGACTGATTAAGTCCCTTAATGTAATTAACACCAATTTTTTACAAAATACATTAAATTCTTAACATTATCTAATGATCAATCTGTTGAACCATGGGGGCACCACACAAGATCTGTCATAAGCCCTTCTATATTCCTCTCTGTAGTTAGCCCTGGATAAACCATTTCATGGCAGACCTGCACATTCTTTGATGTCTTCACATTGCTCTCTGTCTTTCATTCTTCATCCTGGAACTCAACGGTGAAAGGAGCATAACCCTGGTATTATGTTCTGGAAATAAAAAGAGAGTGATTAAGTCCCTTAATGTAATTAACACCAATTTTTAATATTTTTTTTTTACAAAATATATTAAATTCTTACCATTACCTATCAATCAGTCTGTTGAACCATGGGGGCACCACACAAGATCTGTCAACAGCCCTCCTATATATATAGATATTTTGATTTTAGTAGACAAGCCTTATAATTTCCTTATTAAGTTGATTTGGGAAATACCAAAAATAAAATACAAAGCTTTGATAGTAAGCCTGTGGTTTTTCGCAAATTGTGGTCCTAACGTTTTGATTCTAACAAAACCCGTTCTAACTAAGCATCTATGAGGTAAAAGGAACATGTGTACTTAATTTCACTTGAATAAAATCGACAGTTTAAGAGATATCTTAATTTTCGAAGACAAGCCTTATAATTTCTTTCTTAAATTGATTTAGGAAATACCAAAAATAAAATACAAAGCTTTGATAGCAAGCCTGTGGTTTTTCACATATTGTGGTTCCAACTCTTTGATTCTGACAAAACCCGTTCTTAATAAGCATCTAGGAGGTAAAAGGAACTTTTGTACTAAATTTCACTTGAATAGAATCGACAGTTTAAGAGATATCTTGATTTTCGAAGACAAGCCTTAAAATTTCCTTCTTAAGTTGATTTGGGAAATACCAAAAATAAAATACAAAGCTTTGATAGCAAGACTGTGGTTTTACACAAATTGTGGTCCCAACGTTTTGATTCTATCGAAACCCGTTCTTAGTAAGCATCTAGGATGTAAAAGGAACTAGTGTACTAAATTTCACTTGAATAGAATCGACAGTTTAAGAGATATCTTGATTTTCGAAGACAAGCATTAAAATTTCCTTCATAAGTTGGTTTGGGAAATACCAAAAATAAAATACAAAGCTTAGATAGCAAGCCTGTGGTTTTACACAAATTATGGTCCCAACGTTTTGATTCTATCGAAACCCGTTCTTAGTAAGCATCTAGGATGTAAAAGGAACCTTCGTACTAAATTTCACTTGAATAGAAGCGACTGTTTAAGAGATATCGTGATTTTCGAAAACAAGCTTTATATATTCCTCATTAAGTTGATTTGGGAAATACCAATAATAAAATACAAAGCTTTGATAGCAAGCCTGTGGTTTTTCGCAAATTGTGGTCCTAACGTTTTGATTCTGACGAAATTCATTCTTAGTTAGCATCTAGGAGGTAAAAGGAACATGTGTACTAAATTTCATTTGAATAGAAGCGATAGTTTAAGAGATATCTTGATTTTCGTAGACAAGTCTTATAATTTCTTTATTAAGTTATTTGGGAAATACCAAAAATAAAATACAAAGCTTTGATAGCAAGCCTATGGTTTTTCGCAAAATGTGGACCCAACGTTTTGTTTCTATCGAAACCCGTTCTTAGTAAGCATCTAGGAGGTAAATAAAACCTGTGTACTATAAATAAAAAAGACTGATTAAGTCCCTAAATGTAATTAACACCAATGTTTTAAAAAATACATTAAATTCTTACCATTACCTAATGATCAATCTTTTGAACCATGGGGGCACATCACAAGATCTGTCAACAGCCCTTCTATATTCCTTTCTGTACTTAGCCCTGGATAAACCATTTTTAATGGCAGACCTGCCCATTCTTTGATGTCTTCACATTGCTCTCTATCTTTCATTCTTAATCCTGGAACTCAATGGTGAAAGGACCATAACCCTGGTATTATTTTCTGGAAATAAAAAAAGACTGATTAAGTCCCTTAATGTAATTAACACCAATTTTTTACAAAATACATTAAATTCTTACCATTACCTATCAATCAGTCTGTTGAACCATGAGGGCACCACATAATATCTGTCAACAGCCCTTCTAGATATATAGATATCTTGATTTTCGAAGAGAAGCCTTAAAATTTCCTTCTTAAGTTGATTTGGGAAATACCAAAAATAAAATACAAAGCTTTGATAGCAAGACTGTGGTTTTTTGATAATTGTGGTCCTAACGTTTTGATTCTATCAAAACCCGTTCTTAGTAAGCATCTAGGAGGTAAAACTTAACTTGTGTACTAAATTTCACTTGAAAAGAAGCGACAGTTTAAGAGATATCGTGATTTTCGAAAACAAGCTTTATATATTCCTTATTAAGTCGATTTGGGAAATACCAATAATAAAATACAAAGCTTTGATAGCAAGCCTGTGGTTTTTCGCAAATTGTGGTCCTAACGTTTTGATTCTGACGAAATCCATTCTTTGTAAGCATCTTAGATGTAAAAGGAACCTTCGTACTAAATTTTACTTGAATAGAAGCGACAGTTTAAGAGATATCGTGATTTTCGAAAACAAGCTTTATATATTCCTTATTAAGTTGATTTGGGAAATACCAAAAATAAAATACAAAGCTTTGATAGCAAGCCTGTGGTTTTTCGCAAAATATGGTCCTAACGTTTTGATTCTATCGAAATCCATTCTTTGTAAGCATGTAGGAGGTAAAAGGAACCTGTGTACTAAATTTGATTTGAATAGAATCGACAGTTTAAGAGATATTTTGATTTTCGAAGACAAGCCTTAAAATTTCCTTCTTATGTTGATTTGGGAAATTTTAAAAAATAAAATACAAAGCTTTGATAGCAACCCTGAGGTTTTACACAAATTGTGGTCCCAACGTTTTGATTCTTTCGAAACCCGTGCTTAGTAAGCATCTAGGATGTAAAAGGAACTTTCGTACTAAATTTCACTTGAATAGAAGCGACAGTTTAAGAGATATCTTGATTTTCGAAAACAAGCCTTATAATTTCCTTATTAAGTTGATTTGGGAAACACCAAAAAAAAAACAAAACAACAAAGCTTTGATAGATAGCATGTGGTTTTTTGATAATTGTGGTCCTAACGTTTTGATTCTGACGAAATCCATTCTTTGTAAGCATGTAGGAGGTAAAAGGAACCTGTGTACTAAATTTCACTTAAATAGAAGCGACAGTTTAAAAGATATCTTGATTTTCGAAAACAAGCCTTATAATTTCCTTATTAAGTTGATTTGGAAAATACCAAAAATAAAATACAAAGCTTTGATAGCAAGCCTGTGGTTTTTCGAAAATTGTGGTCCTATCGTTTTGATTCTGACGAAATCCATTTTTTGTAAGCATGTAGGAGGTAAAAGGAACCCTTTGAACTAAATTTCACTTGAATAAAAGCGACAGTTTAAGAGATATCCTGATTTTCAAAGACAAGCCTTATAATTTCTTACTAAGTTGATTTGGGAAATACTAAAAATAAAATACAAAGCTTTGATAGTAAGCCTGTGGTTTTTCGCAAATTGTGGTCCCAACGTTTGGATTCTATCGAAACCCGTTCTTAGTAAGCATCTAGGATGTAAAAGGAACCTTCGTACTAAATTTCACTTGAATAGAAGAGACAGTTTAAGAGATATCGTGATTTTCGAAAACAAGCTTTATATATTCCTTATTAAGTTGATTTGGGAAATACCAATAATAAAATACAAAGCTTTGATAGCAAGCCTGTGGTTTTTCGCAAATTGTGGTCCTAACTTTTTGATTCTGACGAAATTCATTCTTAGTTAGCATCTAGGAGGTAAAAGGAACATTTGTACTAAATTTCACTTGAATAGAAGCGATAGTTTAAGAGATATCGTGATTTTCGTAGACAAGTCTTATAATTTCTTTATTAAAATGATTTGGGAAATACCAAAAATAAAATACAAAGCTTTGATAGCAAGCCTATGGTTTTTCGCAAATTGTGGTCCCAACGTTTTAATTCTATCGAAACCCGTTCTTAGTAAGCATCTAGAAGGTAAAAGAAACCTGTGTACCATAAATAAAAAAGACTGATTAAGTCCCTTAATGTAATTAACACCAATTTTTTAAAAAATACATTAAATTCTTACCATTACCTAATGATCAATCTGTTGAACCATGGGGGCACATCACAAGATCTGTCAACAGCCTTTCTATATTCCTCTCTGTACTTAGCACTGGATAAACCATTTTTAATGGCAGACCTGCCCATTCTTTGATGTCTTCACATTGCTCTCTGTCTTTCATTCTTCATCCTGGAACTCAAAGGTGAAAGGACCATAACCCTGGTATTATTTTCTGGAAATAAAAAAAAGACTGATTAAGTCTCTTAATGTAATTAACACCAATTTTTTACAAAATACATTACATTCTTACCATTACCTATCAATCAGTCTGTTGAACCATGGGGGCACCACATAAGATCTGTCAACAGCCCTTCTATATATATAGATATCTTGATTTTCAAAAACAAGCCTTATAATTTTTTTTATTTAGTTAATTTGGGAAATACCAATAAGAAAATACAAAGCTCTGATAGCAAGCCTGTGGTTTTTCACATATTGTGGTCCAAACGTTTTGATTCTGACGAAAACCGTTCTTAGTAAGCATTTAGGAGGTAAAACTGAACTTGTGTACTAAATTTCACTTGAATAGAAGCGACAGTTTAAGAGATATCTTGATTTTTGAAAAGAAGCCTTATAATTTCATTATTAAGTTGATTTGGGAAACACCAAAAAAAAAAAATACAAAGCTTTGATAGCTAGCCTGTGGTTTTACACAAATTGTGGTCCCAACGTTTTTATTCTATCGAAACCCGTTTTTAGTAAGCATCTAGGAGGTAAAAGGAACCTTCGTACTAAATTTCACTTGAATAGAAGCGACAGTTTAAGAGATATCGTGATTTTCGAAAACAAGCTTTATATATTCCTTATTAAGTTGATTTGGGAAAAAACAAAAATAAAATACAAAGCTTTGATAGCAAGCCTGTGGTTTTTCGCAAATTGTGGTCCTAACGTTTTGATTCTGACGAAATTCATTCTTAGTTAGCATCTAGGAGGTAAAAGGAACATGTGTACTAAATTTCACTTGAATAGAAGCGATAGTTTAAGAGATATCTTGATTTTCGTAAACAAGTCTTATAATTTCTTTATTAAGTTGATTTGGGAAATACCAAAAATAAAATACAAAGCTTTGATAGCAAGCCTATGGTTTTTCGCAAATTGTGGTCCCAACGTATTGATTCTATCGAAACCAGTTCTTAGTAAGCAGCTAGGAGGTAAAAAAAACTTGTGTACTATAAATAAAAAAGATTGATAAAGTCCCTTAATGTAATTAACACCAATTTTTTACAAAATACATTAAATTCTTACCATTACCTAATGATCAATCTCTTGAACCATGGGGGCACATCACAAGATCTGTCAACAGCCTTTCTATATTCCTCTCTGTACTTAGCCCTGGATAAACCATTTTTAATGGCAGACCTGCCCATTCTTTGATGTCTTCACATTGCTCTCTATCTTTCATTCTTCATCCTGGAACTCAATAATGAAAGGACCATAACCTTGGTATTATTTTCTGGAAATAAAAAAAGACTGATTAAGTCCCTTAATGTAATTAACACCAATTTTTTACAAAATACATTAAATTCTTAACATTATCTAATGATCAATCTGTTGAACCATGGGGGCACCACACAAGATCTGTCATAAGCCCTTCTATATTCCTCTCTGTACTGAGCCCTGGATAAACCATTTCATGGCAGACCTGCCCATACTTTGATGTCTTCACATTGCTCTGTCTTTCATTCTTCATCCTGGAACTTAATGGTGAAAGGACCATAACCCTCGTATTATTTTTTTATCTTTTTTTTTATTATTTTTTTTTTTATTTTTAATTTTTTTTTTTTTTTTTTTTTTTAAATTTTTTTTTTTAATTTTTAAAAATTTTTTTTTATAATTTTTTAAAATTTTTTTTAAATTATTTTTTTTATTATTATTTTTTTTTATTTTTTTATTTTTTTATATTTTTTTTTTTTAATTTTTTAAATTTTTTTTTTAATTTTTTTTTTAATTTTTTTTTTAATTTTTTTTTTTCATTTTTAATTTTTTTTTCAGATAAATTTTTTTTTTTATTTCTTTTTTGAGAATTCACTATCCCGGGACTGATTTCACTGTAGACCAGTGGTTCCCAAACTTTTTTGTCTTATAGACCCCTTGACATGTTTTCTGCTTTTCGGTAGACCCACTGCTTAACTTATATTTTTTTTATAATTTTTTATTATTTTTATTTTTTTCTTTTTTTTTTCTTTTTTTTTTAATTTTTAATTTTTTTTTTTTATAATTTTTTTTTTTTTTTTTAATTTTTTTTTTAATTTTTTTTTAAATAATTTTTTTTTATTATTTATATATTTTTTATTTTTTTGAATTTTTTGAATTTTTTTTAAATTTTTTTATTATTTATTTTTTATTTTTTTGAATTTTTTTTTATTTTTTTTTATTATTATTTGTATTATTTTTTTTTTAATTTAAAAAAAAAAAATTTTTATTTTTTATTTAATTTTTTTAATTTTTTTTTTTCATTTTCAATTTTTTTTTTTTTTTTTTTTAAATTTTTTGTTTTTATTTTCTTTTTTTTTAATTTTTTATATATTTTTTTTTTTTTAGATAAATTTTTTTTTTTTTTTTTTTTTTTCGAGAATTCACTATCCCGGGACTGACTTCACTGTAGACTCTAGAGTATTCTAGACCTAGATATACTTTTCTAGATCTCTTACATAGATCTAAATCTATATTGTAAAATTCTAGATCTAGATCTATAATATGTCTACTTCGGGATTGTAGCATTCACCAACCTATGCTTAGATAAGTTAGATCGTGATTTTCTAAATCAAGTAGATCATACTCTTACTCTTACATATCTATCTTAATATCTAGAATCTAGACTTGTGACTCTTTCGGCTTCTGTTGCCAGAGTAATTTCCATGTTTAAACCAATTTTAATTTCTAGATCTACGAAGTTTACACGATTCTTTAAAAAAATTATTTGATTTAAGAAATTGTTGGATAAAATTAAACTTTAAAAAGAATTAAGCAAAGTTATAGATCTCTAGATTCTTATCTACGTAAGACTAATAAGTTCACTTCAGCTGTGAGCCTGTGTTAAAGCGTCCATTGACAATCAATCATATTAGAGAAAAAAATCACGCGAACCAATCGGATTATTCTTGTCTGTAAACAGAAGATATATATATATGTCTTAGCAGTTCTTTTTATAGTCAAGAAACGCATTTATATAGGAGGGAAGAAACTTCAAACTTAAATCATTAATTTCAAAACATGGCGGGCTCCCTTTAACCATTGTGTATGAATATCAAGTAAAAACAATGAATCTTTTGGTCATTTTAAGCTCTTATATGACAAGGTGACCATTATTAAATGCATTTTTTACATAAAAAAATAATATTTTTCAATGTAATCATTAAGTAAAATGCGTGCAGCACGGGGCTTTAATGCATGAATGCTTACAAATAGTGGCGTCCCATACACGACAGCAGGATGCTGGGGGATAATGTGCTGCTCCATGCAGCCAGTCAGCCAATGTGTGTGTGTGTATGTGTGTGACAGTGTGTGAGGGATTATAAATAAGCGAGAAAAAAAAGGAAAGATTACTAAGATGCATCACTTTTTAATTGAAGATTGGGTGGTAGTGCAAAAAAAAAAATCCACCAATGCACCCACTCATCATTGACAGAAAAAAAAAATAATTCCAAATATTATCTATTAAAGGCATTAACTCCATATGACCATAATATATATAAAGGCTAAAAAAAAAAAGATCGATATCAATTTCCGCCTTATCTTAAAATATTAAATGTTGACAGCATCATAAATCAAAATATAACTTCGCAGATCTATTAACTAATTTTACTATACGACTAGATATAAGCCTAGATCTATTTTAATTCAATATTTATTTCAACTTTATCTTCATAATAATACATGTCAATAGCACCTTAAATTTTAATCAAATTATAACTTCACAGAACTATTTATGTCTCTAAGTAGACCTTGCTACCACTGGCCAGATTTTTTGCGTTGTCTAGGCGCTGGATCAAGACTAAACGTATTTTCCAAGGGGGGAATAACCTAGTTGATTTTTAATATCGCCAGCTGAAAACTGATATGGAAAAAAACAACAACAAAAAAAAACAACAGAAATAATAGATTTATATCGCTAGATTATAACTGATAGGAAGAGAATAAGAATAAAACATATAGAAATGCATTGATGCATTTTAAGGTAATAGTTTTTGTTACCTTTTTTCAATCTTATAAATTTTAATCAGCGTGTGCTAAGTCAGGTACAATGCACAGCTAGACACCATAGTATTGTGCACCTTAATGTGGTTGTCATGGCCAGGGGTGTCAGTGGGGATAAGCTTCCATTGTATATAAAATACTCCTAAAGGCAAGCGTCTCAGATAGCCTCTGACAACCAAGTCTAGCACCTGGCCTTCTCGTGTGGCTTAAATACTAAGCCCGGCAAAACTGCTCTTACTAACAGGTGAAGGCGGATACTTGGCGCCACAAAACCGGGAGCTTCGGGTAGATGGAGCTCGTCAGCCTAGTTAGGCAATTCATCTAGGGGTACTGTGATTTCAAACCCACGCTGCATTGCGGTAACAACCTCAAGGAATAATCCCCTTAGGCGTTGGGAGTATAAACCGTGAAATTTACTCCAGCAGCTTCTGCAACTGAGTTGGTGCCAAATGTAACTCGAAGCGTTCTTTTGGATCTCATCAGCTAGGTCGAGAGAGGGACCATGATGCATGAACAGAATAATACAATATTTTGGGTTATAGTGATTTTCAGAATTTTAAGTTTTATCTTAAAATTGATTTTTGCAAAAGATCAAGACAAATATTGTTATAGCTATAAGCAAGAGTAATACATCTTTTTAGAATATAATGTAAAAGCTCTTTTGTCATACTACTGTACATATTTAAATATCATTCTCACATAGAAATTCTAAATGCATTTCTTTTTGGATAGTAAAAATTACTTTATTATGAAATAAGTACAGAATTATAAAGAGATTTATTTCAAAGCTCTTTATTATCATTGAATAAATTATATTATCTACTCGTAGGAATGAAAAAAAAGTGTGCAGTATAGTTGCTACACAGAAAGACCTACAATTATGTCTAATATTACAGAATTAATTATTTACATAACAATGATTTTTAATAATAAAAAACTGCATTTAAATATTACATAGCATACTAACTATTAGTACCTAAAACGCAATTAAACTATTATTTAATACAAAACTATACGATTGAGCTTTTTATAAGCAAAATTGTAGTCAAACTGAATATCCATTTGATTGGATCAATAAAAATTAACTTATCTTAGAATGGACCTCATTCACCAACATTTAGTCACGTGATCTTATTGATAAAACAATGAAAAAAATTGTCTCGTGACAACCATCATGAATTAAACATGAGATCGTAAATTATATAGAAGAGATAAAGCACCACGTGGCTAAATGTTGTTTGTTTACAATTGGTGAATGAGGTCCATTGAAAACTATCTAAGATTCATAATGCCCCCCATAATGAAGAATAAGAAATTACAGAAATAGTTAAGACTAACATAAGCCTGACAATAAAATGTATAGTTCTTATTTAATTAGCTTTCTTGACATTATTATAATTAAGCCACATAAGAAAACATGAAAATTGTCACTAGCTTTAACAAAGCTTCATTGATGTCTTTGTTGATTTGTGGAGAGGTATCAATCTTGGCTAGTATGCTGAAAAAAAATAGAAAAGAATATTTATTAAACTGCTTTATAAATAAATTAAATCCATAACATATATAAATTAAGATGTATGTAATACATATATCAAGATCTACAAAAAAAAATATTTGAAAACTAAGGGCTTAATTAAATGACATTATAATATTTTGTTACTCGCCAGCATTGATTATTTCAACCAAACAATTGAAATAGCCTTATTTTTAACTTTTCACAATTTCTTTTTAATTAAGGGCCACCAAATTCACCTTGCCTATGGCATCCAATCACCAAAGGCCAGCACTGCCAGCACAATGGCCATATGCAAATACATTTCCCCAACTAATGTCAGGTACCCATTAAAGTTGGGTGGGTTACTCCGAGGCGCCCTTTTAATTCCTGAATTTTAAAAAAATTCTAATCTTTGCTAGAGACCATAGTCTTGAGTAAACTTAGAAATAAGATGAGATTGTCTAGATGACTAACAAGATCTAGTGACAATCTAGTCTAGAGTCTATTGAAAAATATAGAAATAGAATATATTATTTAGCTTTAGATCTAGAATCTAAAATTATTATAAACTCTAATCAAGATTGACTAGATCATGATAGATGAGTAGAGATCTAAATTTATGTTCTCTATGTTAGATATAAGTTTTTGCATCCATTTTTTGGTATACACTTCTTTCACCTACTAACTAGATGATTTGGTGGCTGAAGGTTACAACATAAAAACTGGGGTTTTGAATTCCAGGATATTTATGATAATACCAAGTCAACTCAACTCTAATGGGTACCTAAGATCAGTTGAGGAAAAGATAGGTGTAAGACAATACCTTAATAACATTCAGTAATAGTAAATAATTACCTGATGCATGGCTAGTCCAGCTTTCTCTGGAAATGTTCCAGCCCAGTGCACACATCTTCACAATGAATCTAATTACTGCAAAACAAAAGGTAAACTTGCATCATGTGAAATAAAAAATTATTTAATTTTTTTTTCAACCAGTGTCAATATGAAAAGTCATCACAAAAAAAAGCAAATTTGGATTATAATAGCTAAAGCAAAAAAAAAAAAATCAAATCTATATAACCAAAAAAAATAAAATATAAGTTTGATTCTGAAAGGCCATAACAAAATAATACAACATAATTCCAGACAGCCACTACAAATAACACAAAAGTCGATTCCAAGCAGTCATAAAGAAAAGTTATAAAGTAGATTCCAAATATTAACTGCCAAAAAATAATCAAGTCAATTCTAAATAACAACAAACAAACAAACAAAAAAATGCAAAAGTCTGATTCCAAACAGCCATCACAAAAAAAAAGCAACTAATTTAAACAACCACTATGAAAAACACAATATCAGACATTGATCATAAAAACACACAAATCCAATGAAGAGCTTAAGTAATATACACATGTTTGATTCTAAACAGCCATCTCCAAAGAAGAAAATGTCAATTCTTTCCCTTCTAAAAAAAAGCACATGATTCTTTAAAAAAAAAAAAATCCGATACTGAACAATGATCACAAAAAACACACAAGTCTAATTTCAAACAGAGCTCATAAAAAGCCATCACAAAAAAAAAGCACACAAGTCTAATGCAGAACATTGATCACAAAAACGCACAAGTCCAATTTAAAACATTGATAAAAGAAAAAAAAACAAATCTGATAAAGAACATCAATTAAAAAAACACATGTCCAAACTGCCATCAATAAAGACCCAAATGTCAATTCAATCAGCCACTACTAAAAAAAGCAGTTGATTAAAAAAAAAAAACAAGTCTTATGCCAAACATTGATCACAAAAAAAACCCACCAGTTTCGAACTCCACACCGATCATAAAAAGGAGGCAAAGTCAGACTTCTAACAGCCGTCACATAAAATAAACAAATAAAAATGCCATTCTAAAAAAACACAAAGTAAATGCACAACTCGGAATGTGAATATCCATCACAGAAAAACACAAGTCTTTTTCAAACAGCCCACACAAAAAAGCAGAAGTATGATTAAAAACAACCATCACAAAAATTTTAATAACCACCAAAAAAAAACGCGCAAGTCGGATTTCTATTACTGATCATAAAAAGGAACAAGTCCAATTCTGAAAATCGATAATATAATCACACAAGTCCGATTCCAGTCAGCCATTACAAAAAAGCACAATTTCAATTCCAAACAGCCATCACAAAAAAAGCGAATTTCTATTCAAAAAGCAACTATACAAAACACGTTGATTCTAAAAAAAAAAAACAAAAAAAAAACCACAAGTCCGATGTTTAACATCAGTTACAAAAAAAAATTAAAAAATGTCCATTCTAAATAATTATAAAATGAATGCATCAGTTTGATTCCAAACAGCAATCACAAAAAGCATATGTCGATTCAAATAGCCACTACAAAAAACTTGAATGCCAATTCTAAATAACCACATAAAAAAAAAATTAAAATGTACAAATTCTATTCCGAGCATTAATCACAAAAATGACAAGTAAGAATCAAAATACATTAAATTCTTACCATTACCTATCAATCAGTCTGTTGAACCATGGGGGCACCACACAAGATCTGTCAACAGCCCTTCTATATTCCTCTCTGTACTTAGCCCTGGATAAACCATTTCATGGCAGACCTGCACATTCTTTGATGTCTTCACATTGCTCTCAGTCTTTCATTCTTCATCCTGGAACTCAACAGTGAAAGGACCATAACCCTGGTATTATTTTCTGGAAATAAAAAAAGTGATTAAGTCTCTTAATATAATTAAAACCAATTTTTATAATTTTTTTACAAAATACATTAAATTCTTACCATTACCTATCAATCAGTCTGTTTAATCATGGGGGCACCACACAAGATCTGTCATCAGCCCTTCTATATTCCTCTCTGTACTTAGCCCTGGATAAACCATTTCATGGCAGACCTGCACATTCTTTGATGTCTTCACATTGCTCTCTGTCTTTCATTCTTCATCCTGGAACTCAACGGTGAAAGGACCATAACCCTGGTATTATTTTCTGGAAATAAAAAAAGTGATTAAGTCTCTTAAAATAATTAAAACCAATTTTTATAATTTTTTTACAAAATACATTAAATTCTTACCATTACCTATCAATCAGTCTGTTGGACCATAGGGGCACCACACAAGATCTGTCATCAGCCCTTCTATATTCCTCTCTGTACTTAGCCCTGGATAAACCATTTCCTGGCAGACCTGCACATTTTTTTGATGTCTTCACATTGCTCTCTGTTTTTCATTCTTCATCCTGGAAATCAACAGTGAAAGGACCATAACCCTGGTATTATTTTCTGGAAATAAAAAAAGTGATTAAGTCTCTTAATGTAATTAACACCAATTTTTATAATTTTTTTACAAAATACATTAAATTCTTACCATTACCTATCAATCAGTCTGTTGAACCATGGGGGCACCACACAAGATCTGTCAGCAGCCCTTCTATATTCCTCTCTGTACTTAGCCCTGGATAAACCATTTCATGGCAGACCTGCACATTCTTTGATGTCTTCACATTGCTCTCTGTCTTTCATTCTTCATCCTGGAACTCAACGGTGAAAGGAGCATGACCCTGGTATCATTTTCTGGAAATAAAAAAAGAGTGATTAAGTCCCTTAATGTAATTAACACCAATTTTTTAAATTTTCTTTTCAAAATACATTAAATTCTTACCATTACCTATCAATCAGTCTGTTGAACCATGGGGGCACCACACAAGATCTGTCAGCAGCCCTTCTATATTCCTCTCTGTACTTAGCCCTGGATAAACCATTTCATGGCAGACCTGCACATTCTTTGATGTCTTCACATTGCTCTCTGTCTTTCATTCTTCATCCTGGAACTCAACGGTGAAAGGAGCATGACCCTGGTATCATTTTCTGGAAATAAAAAAAGAGTGATTAAGTCCCTTAATGTAATTAACACCAATTTTTTAAATTTTCTTTTCAAAATACATTAAATTCTTACCATTACCTATCAATCAGTCTGTTGAACCATGGGGGGACCAGACGAGATCTGTCAACAGCCCTTCTATATTCCTCTCTGTACTTAGCCCTGGATAAACCATTTCATGGCAGACCTGCACATTCTTTGATGTCTTCACATTGCTCTCTGTCTTTCATTCTTCATCCTGGAACTTAATGGTGAAAGGACCATAACCCTGGTATTATTTTCTGGAAATAAAAAAAGAGTGATTAAATCCCTTCATGTAATTAACACCAATTTTTATAATTTTTTTACAAAATACATTAAATTCTTACCATTACCTATCAATCAGTCTGTTGAACCATGGGGGCACCACACAAGATCTGTCAACAGCCCTTCTATATTCCTCTCTGTACTTAGCCCTGGGTAAACCATTTCATGGCAGACCTGCACATTCTTTGATGTCTTCACATTGCTCTCTGTCTTTCATTCTTCATCCTGGAACTCAACACTGAAAGGACCATAACCCTGGTATTATTTTCTGGAAATAAAAAAAGTGATTAAGTCTCTTAATATAATTAAAACTAATTTTTATAATTTTTTTACAAAATACATTAAATTCTTACCATTACCTATCAATCAGTCTGTTGAACCATGGGGGCACCACACAAGATCTGTCAACAGCCCTTCTATATTCCTCTCTGTACTTAGCCCTGGATAAACCATTTCATGGCAGACCTGCACATTCTTTGATGTCTTCACATTGCTCTCTGTCTTTCTCATTCTTATTCCTGGAACTCAACAGTGAAAGGACCATTACCCTGGTATTATTTTCTGGAAATAAAAAAAGTGATTAAGTCTCTTAATATAATTAAAACCAATTTTTATAATTTTTTTTACAAAATACATTAAATTCTTACCATTACCTATCAATCAGTCTGTTGAACCATGGGGGCACCACACAAGATCTGTCAACAGCCCTTCTATATTCCTCTCTGTACTTAGCCCTGGATAAACCATTTCATGGCAGACCTGCACATTCTTTGATGTCTTCACATTGCTCTCTGTCTTTCATTCTTCATCCTGGAACTCAACGGTGAAAGAAGCATAACCCTGGTATTATTTTCTGGAAATAAAAAAAGAGTGATTAAGTCCCTTAATGTAATTAACACCAATTCAACAGACTGATGATGATCCTCTAGCTATTGGTTTGGTATCATTTTTTTTAAAAAGTCTGGGTTAGTTTACAGCACACATCGCTACACCCCATCAGAGCCTGTGATGCCACTGGTTCCAAACTGATCCCAAACTGTATATATTTCCTTTGCAAAGAATCACATAAGAAGCTTTTGATTTGATAACTCATGCCACCGATGTGCCCTTGATTTGTATTTTTGCTTAAAGAAATTCTTTTAATAATATCAGATGTAGGTGTGTGTAAAACAGTTTTCACAACTACAACGGCTGGTAAAATCAATGTTTTACCTATGTTTCCGTATTTTGCTATAAGTAAAGAGATATTGGAAGACGCTCACAAACCAACATCTTCTCAATATATATATGATGTTGAAGTGAGATTGTGTGGGTCTATTCTTAACTTTATCTTTGAGTGCTAGAAAATTTTTAAATCTTTATCTATTTTGTCAGGGTGACATTGTCTCAGATGATCCTCTAGCCATTGGTTTGGTATCATTATTTTAAAAAAGTCACTTAGGCAACCGCTTGTTTGACAAGGAAGGAATGAATCTCATTTTTAAATAATCAACGCTGGACAGTGTACATTTCTTTTTGTTAAACAATTGTTACATGTAGACAAAATTAAAATTTTTAAATAAGTATTGAGACAATTCTTTGGTTTGATTAGCAGGATATATGTTTAAATGATTTACCAAGATAAAAATCATATATTACTGTATAAAATAATTACATTAAATGAATGTAAAAATTAAAATGATCTGCTTTAAATGAATACTATTATCGTAGACCCCCGTGGACCTCTCATAGACCCCCAATTTATTTTTTTAATTTCGTAGACCCCCTGGAAGTCTTCGTAGACCCTTGGGGGTCTATATAGACCACTTTGGGAATCACTGATCTAGAGTTTAGTCTACACTCTAAATCTGGATATTACTACAATCAATATTGAATTGTATTCTAGACTCTCTGTCTAGTCTTATAAACTTTTTTTAAAGACTCTGAGACTTGAGTGATTAAGCTTCTAGTTAGATCTAGACTATTCTAGACTAGATAATAGATCTAGACTTTTCTAGACTAGTTAATAGATCTAGATCTAGTAATATTCTAATTAATGATCTAGACTATATTATAGGTCTAGTTGTCTAGATCTAGCAGATTTTCTTACCTCTTAAACTATTCTACTTCTTGATCTAGTCTATATAGATCTAGATTTAATCTATAGATCAAGTCTATAACTAGGTACTAGGACTAGAGTAATCTAGACATTCTATTCTAGACTGACTAGACTATACTAAACAAACTCTAATACTCTAATGACAATTCTAGTATTAAAATTAATAAGAAACTTTACAGTCTACATTCTAAATATCTAGAATCTATATTGACTATATCTACAATCAATATTGAATTGTATTCTAGACTCTCTATCTAGTCTTATAAACTTTCTTTAAAGACTCAGTCTTGAGTGATAAAGATTTAAAAGATTCTAGCTAGATCTAGATTTTTTTCTAGATCTAGATTAGTAAATAGATGATAGATTAATCTAGATGATGCTAGATCTACTTATATAATTATAATCTATAGTAATCTAGTCTAGATCTAATATTTCTAAATAGATCTAATATTGACAATCGAATAAGTTGAATAGGTGGTGTGTTTGGATAGCCTTACAAAACTTCTCTGTCTGTTGACCCTGATTTTTTCTAGATCTAGATTATTTTCTTACCTTTAAACTGTTCTTCTTCTTGATCTATATAGATTTAGATAATCTTGATTGAGAATGTCTATAGATCTAGTAACTAGTCTAGATAGATCTATCTAAATTTTAAATTATTAGTTCTATTTAAATAAATCTAATAAAATTAGTAATTACGATAAGATAAATTATCTTAAATCGATTCAGTCTAGACCCATCAACATGAATTATTGAATTGAGTCGTAACATTGGTTTTTAGACTAGGACTGAACTAGTTATAAAGGATTTATAAATATAGACGTCGAGTAGAAGATTTTGAACTGATAATCTAGATTTAGAGGAAAAAGATAATTTATTGTTACATTAAATCATGAACATGGCCGCCACATGGTTTACAATTAGACAGAGCAGCCCCGGTCAAAATGAAACAGAATTTAGGGTTTTCTTTTCAAAAGATTATTCTTCATGATAAATTACCCATTCAAGCCTATTGCATTAATAATAGATCTTTACTTGTAATTGATATGTAGCCATTCATTATAAATAGTTTTAAATTAAACCATTAGATCTAACGTAAGGATTTGAATTAGAGGACATTTTTTATTTTTTTTCTAAGCTTTGAACTGCCTCGTACATGGATGGCTGCCTGGTCAAGTTGTTTGCACGCTGGACTGTCGTTCGGATTTATCGACGGTCGAGGGTTCAAACCCTGTCCGCTCCCATTTTTTTTTACAAGCACAAAATAAGAAAAAAAAAATTGGATGATTTTTTTCCCCAAAGGTTAGCCGTCAACACAAGCTTCCCTCCCTGATAATTGTTTTTCACGTGAGAAAAATGAAGTACAAAAAGTGCATACATTTATTATATTTGAACTCGCCATGAATAAAAAAAAAAAGAAAATTCTAGATCAAGGTTTTATTTGATGTACGATGGTTCTAACATTGTTAAAACTAGCCCATAGATCCAGATATTTTCTCTTTGTATTATCGTTGATTAAAAAAAAGTGGAATTACCGTAATCTAGCATCTAGATGAAATATTTAAAAAAAAAGATCTATAATAGGCAGTCTAGATCTCATATACTAATAAAATAAAAAAAAAATATTTTTTTTTTTTTTAAAGTTTGGGAACCACTGGTCTTCAGTGAAGTCAGTCCCGGGATAGTGAATTACCCATTCAAGCCCATTGCATTAATAATAGAGCTTTACTTGTAATTGATATGTAGCCATTCATTATAAATAGTTTTAAATTAAACCATTAGATCTAACGTAAGGATTTGAATTAGAGGACATTTTTTATTTTTTATTTTTTTCTAAGCTTTAAACTGCTCGCGCATGGATGGCTGCCTGGTCAAGTGGTTAGCACGCTGGACTGTCGTTCGGATTTATCGACGGTCGAGGGTTCAAACCATACCCGCTCCCATTTTTTACAAGCACAAAAAAAGAAAAAAAAAATTATTATTTTTTTTTTTTTTTTTTTTTATTATTATTTTTTTTTTAATTTAAACAAACAAAAAAAAATAATAAAAAAAAATAAAACTACAAAAAAAAAAAAAAAAAATTATTTTTTTTAAAAAGTTTGGGAACCACTGGTCTACTGTGAAGTCAGTCCCGGGATAGTGAATTACTCATTCAAGCCCATTGCATTAATAATAGATCTTTACTTGTAATTGATATGTAGCCATTCATTATAAATAGTTTTAAATTAAACCATTAGATCTAACGTAAGGATTTGAATTAGAGGACATTTTTTATTTTTTTTCTAAGCTTTGAACTGCCTCGTACAAGGATGGCTGCCTGGTCAAGTGGTTTGAACGCTGGACTGTCGTTCGGATTTATCGACGTTCGAGGGTTCAAACCCTGTCCGCTCCCATTTTTTTTTACAAGCACAAAATAAGAAAAAAAAAATTGGATGATTTTTTTCCCCAAAGGTTAGCCGTCAACACAAGCTTCCCTCCCTGATAATTGTTTTTCACGTGAGAAAAATGAAGTACAAAAAGTGCATACATTTATTATATTTGAACTCGCCATGAATTAAAAAAAAAGAAAATTCTAGATCAAGGTTTTATTTGATGTACGATGGTTCTAACATTGTTAAAACTAGCCCATAGATCCAGATATTTTCTCTTTGTATTATCGTTGATTAAAAAAAAAGTGGAATTACCGTAATCTAGCATGTAGATGAAATATTAAAAAAAAAGATCTATAATAGGCAGTCTAAATCTAATATACTAATAAAATTAAAAAAAAAAATATTTTTTTTTTTTAAAGTTTGGGAACCACTGGTCTTCAGTGAAGTCAGTCCCGGGATAGTGAATTACCCATTCAAGCCCATTGCATTAATAATAGAGCTTTACTTGTAATTGATATGTAGCCATTCATTATAAATAGTTTTAAATTAAACCATTAGATCTAACGTAATTATTTGAATAAGAGGACATTTTTTATTTTTTATTTTTTTCTAAGCTTTAAACTGCTCGCGCATGTATGGCTGCCTGGTCAAGTGGTTTGCACGCTGGACTGTCGTTCGGATTTATCGACGGTCGAGGGTTCAAACCCTACCCGCTCCCATTTTTTACAAGCACAAAAAAAGAAAAAAAAATTTTATTATTTTTTTTTTATTTTTTTTTATTATTATTTTTTTTTTTAATTTAAACAAAAAAAATAATAAAAAAAAAAAACTACAAAAAAAAAATAAAAAAATAAAAAAATTATTTTTTTAAAAAAGTTTGGGAACCACTGGTCTACAGTGAAGTCAGTCCCGGGATAGTGAATTACTCATTCAAGCCCATTGCATTAATAATAGATCTTTACTTGTAATTGATATGTAGCCATTCATTATAAATAGTTTTAAATTAAACCATTAGATCTAACGTAAGGATTTGAATTAGAGGACATTTTCTTTTTTTTTTTTAAGCTTTGAACTGCCTCGTACATGGATGGCTGCCTGGTCAAGTGGTTGGCACGCTGGACTGTCGTTCGGATTTAACGACGGTCGAGGGTTCAAACCCACCCGCTCCCATTTTTTACAAGCACAAAATAAGAAAAAAAATTTTTATTATTTTTTTTTTAATTTTTTAAAAAATTTTTTTTATTATTATAATTTTTTTTTTTAATTTAAAAAAAAAAAAAAAAAAAAAAAAAAAAATTTTTTAAAGTTTGGGAACCACTGGTCTTCAGTGAAGTCAGTCCCGGGATAGTGAATTTCCCAATCAAGCCCATTGCATTAATAATGGAGCTTTACTTGTAATTGATATGTAGCCATTCACTATAAATAGTTTTAAATTAAACCATTAGATCTAACGTAAGGATTTGAATTAGAGGACATTTTTTATTTTTTATTTTTTTCTAAGCTTTGAACTGCTCTCGCATGGATGGCTGCCTGGTCAAGTGGTTTGCACGCTGGACTGTCGTTCGGATTTATCGACGGTCGAGGGTTCAAACCTTACCCGCTCCCATTTTTTACAAGCACAAAATAAGAAAAAAAAATTTTATTATGTTTTTTTATATTTTTTTATATTTTTTATTATTATTATTTTTTTTTTAATTTAAAAAAAAATAATAAAAAAAAAATAAAAATAAAAAAAAAAATAAAAAAATTATTTTTTTAAAAAGTTTGGGAACCACTGGTCTACAGTGAGTCAGTCCCAGGATAAAAAAAAAATAATAAAAAAAAGATAAAAATAAAAAAAAATTTTTTTTTTTAAAGTTTGGGAACCACTGGTCTACATTGAAGTCAGTCCCAGGATAGTGAATTACCCATTCAAGCCCATTGCAATTATAATAGATCTTTACTTGTAATTGATATATAGTCATTCATAATAAATAGTTTTAAATTAAACCATTAGATCTAACGTAAGGATTTAAATTAGAGGACATTTTTTATTTTTTTCTAAGCTTTGAACTGCCTCGTACATGGATGGCTGCCTGGTCAAGTGGTTTGCACGCTGGACTGTCGTTCGGATTTATCGACGGTCGAGGGTTCAAACGCTGTCCGCTCCCATTTTTTTTTTACAAGCACAAAATAAGAAAAAAAAAATTGGATGATTTTTTTCCCCAAAGGTTAGCCGTCAACACAAGCTTCCCTCCCTGACAATTGTTTTTCACGTGAGAAAAATGAAGTACAAAAAGTGCATACATTTATTATATTTGAACTCGCCATGAATAAAAAAAAAGAAAATTCTAGATCAAGGTTTTATTTGATGTACGATGGTTCTAACATTATTAAAACTAGCCCATAGATCCAGATATTTTCTCTTTGTATTATCGTTGATGAAAAAATGTGGAATTACCGTAATCTAGCATCTAGATGAAATATTAAAAAAAAAAAAAGATTTATAATAGGAAGTCTAGATCTAATATACTTTTGCTTACAATTGTCTTTAAATTAACAATTTTATCGAAAAAAAAAATTTTTTATATTTTTTTATTTTTTTAGAAAATTTTTTTTCAATTTTTTAATTTTATATTTTTTTTTTCGAGAATTCACTATCCCGGGACTGACTTCACTGTAGACCAGTGGTTCCTAAACTTTTTTTTCAATTTTTTTTTTTTTAATTTTTTTTTTTTATTATTTTTTTTTTAATTTTAAAAAATTTAAAAAAAAATAATAAAAAAAAATAAAAAAAAATAAAAAAAAAATAAAAAAAAAAAAAAAAAATTTTTAAAGTTTGGGAACCACTGGAAACCCAGCCCGCTCCCATTTTTTACAAGCACAAAATAAGAAAAAAAATTGTATTGGATGATTTTTTCCCCCAAAGGTTAGCCGTCAACACAAGCTCCCCTCCCTGATAATTGTTTTTCACGAGAGAAAAATGAAGTACAAAAAGTGCATACATTTATTATATTTGAACTCGCCATGAATAAAAAAAAATGAAAATTCTAGATCAAGGTTTTATTTGATGTACGATGGTTCTAACATTGTTAAAACTAGCCCATAGATCCAGATATTTTCTCTTTGTATTATCGTGGATTCCAAAAAAGTGGAATTACCGTAATCTAGCATCTAGATGAAATATTTTAAAAAAAATAAATATCTATAATAGGCTGTCTAGATCTAATATACTTTTGCTTACAATTGTCTTTAAATTAACATTTTTATCGGAAAAAAAAACCTTTTTTTTTTAGTGTTTATTCTGTATCGCTCTGTTACTGTTAGAGTGTTGCTAGTGACTTGTGTGATGCGATTTCTTTTCAGATTAGATCTATGGTTTGGGTTATTTTTTTTTATTTTGAAAATGTAGATCTAGCTGAAAATGTTAAAAATTATATATTAATGTAGATCTATGTAATAGGATACATTAAACAGTTAAGCAGAAATCTATTTCTGTGAACCGATTCCCCCCCCCCTGGGCTAAACAATGGGAAAAAATATATTTTGTTTTATCGGAATTATATATACCGGTATTTAAAAAAAAACAATTAATATCTTTTCCTTTTTAGAAATTCATTTCTTGTTTTAAAATAACTTACTTGTTGCTAAGATAAACATTCGAATTTTATTCTATAAAATAGATCTAGATAATAACAATTTTGACATAATGTATTCAACGAAGGTAGTCTATTATCTATATAGAATTTCTGTAAGTTTCAATCAATATCTAGTTTGTAGATCTAGCTTATTCATTAAAATTTAAACTGTATCATTTCTATTGATTTACCGTATTTTTTAGTCTAAAATTAATATAATCTACATTTAGACCTAATTCTCTCTTCCTTAGGCTGCATGAGCTCAGTAGTCAGTATTTATAACACAAAAATCTTTAAAATTGTAAATTTATTGTTCCCTTTTGAAATAATTTAGAACTATTGTAAACTGGGTCGTTATTATTAATACTTTTTTTTTGTCGTTGAATTGAAATTTAACTCAGCACACTATTTTTTTCTTTATTTTTTTTAGGCTTTGAACTGCCTCGCACATAGCTGGCTGCCTGGTCAAGTGGTTAGCACGCTGGACTGTTGTTCGGATTTATCGACGGTCGAGGGTTCAAACCCTGCCCGCTCCCATTTTTTTTTTACAAGCACAAAATAAGAAAAAAAAAATTGGATGATTTTTTTCCCCAAAGGTTAGCCGTCAACACAAGCTTCCCTCCCTGATAATTGTTTTTCACGTGAGAAAAATGAAGTACAAAAAGTGCATACATTTATTATATTTGAACTCGCCATGAATAAAAAAAAAAGAAAATTCTAGATCAAGGTTTTATTTGATGTACGATGGTTCTAACATTGTTAAAACTAGCCCATAGATCCAGATATTTTCTCTTTGTATTATCGTGGATTCAAAAAAAGATAAATTACCGTCAGCTAGCATCTAGATGAAATATTTTTAAAAAAATAAATATCTATAATAGGCAGACTAGATCTAATATACTTTTGCTTACAATTGTCTTTAAATTATTATTTTTATCGGAAAAAAAACAACTTTTTTTTTTAGTGTTTATTTCTGTATCGCTCTGTTACTGTTAGAGTGTTGCTAGTGACTCGTGTGATGCGATTTCTTTTCAGATTAGATCTATGGTTTGGGTTATTTATTTTAATTTGGAAATGTAAATCTATCTGAAAATAGATAAAAATTATTGATTTACCGTATTTTTTAGTCTAAAATTAATATAATCTACATCTAGACCTAATTCTCTCTTCCTTAGGCTGCATGAGCTCAGTAGTCAGTATTTATAACACAAAAATCTTTAAAATTGTAATTTTGTTGTTCCCTATTGAAAACAATTTAGAACTATTGTAAACTGGGTCGTTATTATTAATACTTTTTTTTTGTCGTTGAATTGAAATTTAACTCAGCACACTCTTTTTTTCTTTATTTTTTTTTAGGCTTTGAACTGCCTCGCACATAGCTGGCTGCCTGGTCAAGTGGTTAGCACGCTGGACTGTTGTTCGGATTTATCGACGGTCGAGGGTTCAAACCCTGCCCGCTCCCATTTTTTTTTTACAAGCACAAAATAAGAAAAAAAAAATTGGATGATTTTTTCCCCAAAGGTTAGCCGTCAACACAAGCTTCCCTCCCTGATAATTGTTTTTCACGTGAGAAAAATGAAGTACAAAAAGTGCATACATTTATTATATTTGAACTCGCCATGAATAAAAAAAAAAGAAAATTCTAGATCAAGGTTTTATTTGATGTACGATGGTTCTAACATTGTTAAAACTAGCCCATAGATCCAGATATTTTCTCTTTGTATTATCGTGGATTCAAAAAAAGATGAATTACCGTCAGCTAGCATCTAGATGAAATATTTTTTAAAAAATAAATATCTATAATAGGCAGACTAGATCTAATATACTTTTGCTTACAATTGTCTTTAAATTATTATTTTTATCGGAAAAAAAACAACTTTTTTTTTTAGTGTTTATTTCTGTATCGCTCTGTTACTGTTAGAGTGTTGCTAGTGACTCGTGTGATGCGATTTCTTTTCAGATTAGATCTATGGTTTGGGTTATTTATTTTAATTTGGAAATGTAAATCTATCTGAAAATAGATAAAAATTATTGATTTACCGTATTTTTTAGTCTAAAATTAATATAATCTACATCTAGACCTAATTCTCTCTTCCTTAGGCTGCATGAGCTCAGTAGTCAGTATTTATAACACAAAAATCTTTAAAATTGTAATTTTGTTGTTCCCTATTGAAAACAATTTAGAACTATTGTAAACTGGGTCGTTATTATTAATACTTTTTTTTTGTCGTTGAATTGAAATTTAACTCAGCACACTCTTTTTTTCTTTATTTTTTTTTAGGCTTTGAACTGCCTCGCACATAGCTGGCTGCCTGGTCAAGTGGTTAGCACGCTGGACTGTTGTTCGGATTTATCGACGGTCGAGGGTTCAAACCCTGCCCGCTCCCATTTTTTTTTTACAAGCACAAAATAAGAAAAAAAAAATTGGATGATTTTTTCCCCAAAGGTTAGCCGTCAACACAAGCTTCCCTCCCTGATAATTGTTTTTCACGTGAGAAAAATGAAGTACAAAAAGTGCATACATTTATTATATTTGAACTCGCCATGAATAAAAAAAAAAGAAAATTCTAGATCAAGGTTTTATTTGATGTACGATGGTTCTAACATTGTTAAAACTAGCCCATAGATCCAGATATTTTCTCTTTGTATTATCGTGGATTCAAAAAAAGATGAATTACCGTCAGCTAGCATCTAGATGAAATATTTTTTAAAAAATAAATATCTATAATAGGCAGACTAGATCTAATATACTTTTGCTTACAATTGTCTTTAAATTATTATTTTTATCGGAAAAAAAACAACTTTTTTTTTTAGTGTTTATTTCTGTATCGCTCTGTTACTGTTAGAGTGTTGCTAGTGACTCGTGTGATGCGATTTCTTTTCAGATTAGATCTATGGTTTGGGTTATTTATTTTAATTTGGAAATGTAAATCTATCTGAAAATAGATAAAAATTATTGATTTACCGTATTTTTTAGTCTAAAATTAATATAATCTACATCTAGACCTAATTCTCTCTTCCTTAGGCTGCATGAGCTCAGTAGTCAGTATTTATAACACAAAAATCTTTAAAATTGTAATTTTGTTGTTCCCTATTGAAAACAATTTAGAACTATTGTAAACTGGGTCGTTATTATTAATATTTTTTTTGTCGTTGAATTGAAAATTAACTCAGCACACTTTTTTCTGAACTCGATAGTGTATAAAAGTCAAGAAATTTGGGCTATCAAGTTAGTTCATCTACAGGTGACCCATACGAGATTGAAAGTGGAAGAAGAGAAGAAAGTCGTCATTTTCTATGCCCTAAAGTTTAGATGGTGTCTATGCATGTTTCTTGAAGTTGACCTGGAGATCGGTGAGTCAATATGAAACTTAGAATTAAACGGTAACTTTAGATTTGTGTTTTTTTATGTCTGTTCTTAACATATTTACAAGTGTTTTTGAAAGAAATAAATTTATTAAAGTTCACACTTTAACACATTACTTTTTTTCCCTAGGTCTGTTTGTTCATCAATGCCTATTCCAAAACTGTAGCAGTCCCGTCTTTACTACGTACATAGTGTGCAGAACTGTTGTCAACATTTCGGGCAGCTAATGCCCATGCTCTCAGTACACTCTTCTTATCAGAAGTGCGTGCTCTCCAAAATGAGCTATTTATAAACATGCTATCCCAGCATCATTCTACGACATCAAAATAGTCTACACAATATAGACTATGAACTTTATGTGCTTTTCAAAATGTGCAGTACACAATTGACAATGACTTTGCTTTTAAAAATGTGTACTAGTGACATTAAATTTCATGTGTGGAGGATTCAACGAAGTGGATCGTCTACAATTTGTGAGTACCCTATTTATTTTAAAAGTTCAATATTCTTTTGCTAAGGCCACCTCTTATATTCAGCATTTAACATGTTTGATTTTGATATGTATTAGCAATGCATTTTCATCTCTTCAGCAAAGTAAGAAATTCAACTTGCAACATTATTTTAGCCATACACCTGGTCTTTATTATGGTTAAAATATCTAAATCTAAACTTTATAGCAAGGTAAACTTAACCCAGCTTTAAGGGGAAAACCCAAGCTAAAGGAATGGCGTTTGACAATTCTTAATTTTGATCTGTATTAGCAAATACATTTTCGTCTCTTCTTTAAACAATCAACTTTAACAAATGCAGCATGTTTTCAGTCGTACATTAAAATGCACCACCCGGTCTTTAGTAAGGTTAAAATATCTAGATCTATACTTTAATTATAGCAAGCATAAACTCTTGATGAGAAAAACCCAACTTTAGTGGGAAAACCCAAGACTCAAATGATAATAGTTAAATGGAGTTTGACTTTTTTGTTCAAAACTAAATTTTAGATTTAAATCGATTTATTTACCATGTATTCCTATTTTAAACTGATAATCTTTCTAGATCTATGTTTAGATCTAATACATTACAGACTTTACATAACAAAATATCTAGATCTAATTACTTCCTTCGCGTATACAATGCAATTTGTCATTGCAGTCGAACATGTTAGATTTATTTATCTAGATCTAGAATAGATCTAGTTTAAATAGAATATTGCCTAACGAAATATAGATATGTGTAGAATGTATACTAGATCTACAACTCTAGCTTTTAATTAGATGTAGTAATTTAATATTTCTAAAGTTAGATCTACACTAGTGTAAATCTAGGTATTGAGCTTAATCGAGATCTCTTACACACGAGTAATCTATTTTGAACGCACATACCGTAAACAATATCGACCACACATTACGTAGACTATGTCTAACAGAATTTCTAAGTTTATTTCTATAACCTATACTGGTCATACTTTGGGGGGACAATGATAGACCCCCCCCCCTTTCCTTCCCCCCCCCCCACACAAAAAAAAAAACCAACTCATTAGCCATTAAATTCAAAATAAGCTATAATTGCACAATTCTGACCCGTTGTATGTAGATCTAGATCTAATTTTACATAGTCTGTAGATTCTACATTCATTGGTCCTTTGTTTTACTAAGGTCAACAAAATTGAAAAGGCTATTTTAGAATCTAGATGTAGCTCTTTTAGACTCTTTGCATTATTTTACTATCTTTTGGCCTGAGATTTTGCTCTCTCGACCCTTGTTTATACATGTTGAGTTTACAATAATCAAATTTTGCTTTAGTACATTATCATTTTGTCATTTGTCTTAGCTAACGTCGTTTACATTTAATATCAAATATGGACTGTGGTATAGTATTTTCGATATGGTGTTTTGTATTCCAATTTCGAATCGGAGGTTTGTGTATTGTGTCGTGCTACTTTGAAGTGCAACTAAATTCTTTGTGTGGTGCCTATTCGTTTTTTGCCATCTATCTGGAATCAAAAGTGTGCATTTTTGTGCCGGCTATTCTGACTCGGGCTTGTGCATTTTTGTGCCGGCTATTCTGAATCGGACTTGTGTTTTTTGTGTTAGCTGTTTAAAATCAATTGTGCTTTATTTTTCGTTGTGGCTATTTAAAATCAATTTGTGCTTTTCTGACGTGGATGAAGTTTGAAATCAGCTTGTGCTTTTTTTAGTGTGCTTTTTAAAAACAACTGGTCTTTTGTTTTCGTGGTGGAATAGACTTGTGCATTTTGGTGTATTTATTTAGAATTGACTTGTGCTTTTTTTCCCGCGTGGTTTATTGGAATAAGACTTGTGCATATATTTGGTTACGTTATTTGGAATAGTTTGTTTTTTTTAATTTTAGCTTTGTGTCAATGAATATTTAGCTTGAAACTTCCCAGCAAAAGAAGTAAAATAAATGTTTGCATCGTGTAATAAGCACTTTTATGTAGCAGCCCTGAGCATCTGAAATAAACTCCCCCCCCCCATGTCTTGAGCTCCATATATCCACGCCCCAGTTTACTATGAAGCTCCAGTCTCTAGATCTAAAAGATATTATTATTGTCTAGGATTCAAGAGAGGCAACCCATATAAATCATCCCGAACTTTCCCTGTCGTACAAAAAAATCCGAAAATGTGTACAATGAATATTGTAGCTTGAAACCTACCCAGCATAAGAAAAAATCAAACTAATTTGCATGGAACAATAAGTACTTAAGTGTAGAAGCCCTTAGCACCTGAAGAAAAAAAAGCCCCCCCCCCCCACGTCTTAGAGTTCCTCATATCCACGCCCCAGTTTACTATGAATCTTCAGTCTCTAGATCTAAATAAAAACGAAATATTGTCTTGGATTCAAGAGAGGCAACCCATAGCAATCATCCCAAACTTTTCTTTCGGTACAAGAAAAGCCGCAAATGTATACAATGAATATTTTAGCTTGAACCTACCCAGTATAAGAAGTAAATCAAACTAATTTGCATGGAACAATAACTACTTAAGTGTAGCTGCCCTGAGCACCTGAAAAAAAAACGCCCCCCACGTCTTAGAGTTCCTCATATCCACGCCCCAGTTTACTATGAATCTTCAGTCTCTAGATCTAAATAAAAACGAAATATTGTCTTGAATTCAAGAGAGGCAACCCATAGAAATCATCCCAAACTTTCCCTTTCGGTACAAGAAAAGCCGCAAATGTATACAATGAATATTTTAGCTTGAACCTACCCAGCATAAGAAGTAAATAAAACTAATTTGCATAGAACAAGTACTTAAGTGTAGCAGCCCTGAGCACCTGAAAAAAAAAACGCCCCCAACGTCTTAGAATTCCTCATATCCACGCCCCAGTTTACTATGAATCTTCAGTCTCTAGATCTTAATAAAAATAATGAAATATTGTCTTGGATTCAAGAGAGGCAACCCATAGAAATCATCCCAAACTTTTCCTTTAATAAAAAAGAGCGATAAGTCCCTTAATGTAATTAACACCAATTTTTGGAAATGTGTTACAAAATAAATTAAATTCTTAGCTTTACCTATCGATCAATCTGTTAAAACATGGGGCACCACACAAGATCTGTCAACAGCCCTTCTATATTCCTCTTTAATTAGCCCTGGATAAACCATTTCATGGCAGACCTAGCAATTCTTTGATGTCTTCACATTGTGTCTTTCTCTCATTCTTCATCCTAGAACTCAATGGTGAAAGGATAATAACCCTGGTATTATTTTCCTAAAATAAAAAAAGAGTGATTAAGTCCCTTAATGTAATTAACACCAATTTTTGGAAATGTTTTACAAAATACATTAAATTATTCGCTTTACCTAATGATCAATCTGTTGAACCATGGGGGCACCACACAAGATCTGTCAACAGCCCTTCTATATTCCTCTTTAATTAGCCCTGGATAAACCATTTCATGGCAGACCTAGCAATTCTTTGATGTCTTCACATTGTGTCTTTCTCTCATTCTTCATCCTAGAACTCAATGGTGAAAGGACCATAACCCTGGCATTTTTTTCTTAAAATAAAAAAAGAGTGATTAAGTCCCTTAATGTAATTAACACCAATTTTTGGAAATGTTTTACAAAATACATTAAATTCTTAGCTTTACCTATCGATCAATCTGTTAAAACATGGGGGCACCACACAAGATCTGTCAACAGCCCTTATATATTCCTCTCTTTAATTAGCCCTGGATAACCATTTCATGGCATACCTGGCTATTCTTTGATGTCTTCACATTGCTCTCTGTCTTTCATTCTTCATCCTGGAACTCAATGGTGAAAGGACCATAACCCTGGTAATATTTTCTTAAAATAAAAAAAGAGTGATTAAGTCCCTTAATGTAATTAACACCATTTTTTTTACAAAATACATTAAATTCTTACCATTACCTATCAATCAGTCTGTTGAACCATGGGGGCACCACACAAGATCTGTCAACAGCCCTTCTATATTCCTTTTTAATTAGCCCTGGATAAACCATTTCATGGCAGACCTGGCCATTCTTTGATGTCTTCACATTGTCTTTCTCTCATTCTTCATCCTAGAACTCAATGGTGAAAGGACCATAACCCTGGTAATATTTTCCTAAAATAAAAAAAGAGTGATTAAGTCCCTTAATGTAATTAACACCAATTTTTGGAAATGTTTTACAAAATACATTAAATTCTTAGCTTTACCTATCGATCAATCGGTTGAACCATGGGGGCACCACACAAGATCTGTCAACAGCCCTTCTATATTCCTCTTTAATTAGCCCTGGATAAACCATTTCATGGCAAACCTAGCAATTCTTTGATGTCTTCACATTGTGTCTTTCTCTCATTCTTCATCCTAGAACTCAATGGTGAAAGGACCATAACCCTGGTATTTTTTTCTTAAAATAAAAAAAGAGTGATTAAGTCCCTTAATGTAATTAACACCAATTTTTGGAAATGTTTTACAAAATACATTAAATTCTTAGCTTTACCTATCGATCAATCTGTTAAAACATGGGGGCACCACACAAGATCTGTCAACAGCCCTTATATATTCCTCTCTTTAATTAGCCCTGGATAACCATTTCATGGCATACCTGGCTATTCTTTGATGTCTTCACATTGCTCTCTGTCTTTCATTCTTCATCCTGGAACTCAATGGTGAAAGGACCATAACCCTGGTAATATTTTCTTAAAATAAAAAAAGAGTGATTAAGTCCCTTAATGTAATTATCACCAAATTTGGAAATGTTTTACAAAATACATTAAATTATTCGCTTTACCTAATGATCAATCTGTTGTACCATGGGGGCACCACACAAGATCTGTCAACAGCCCTTCTATATTCCTCTTTAATTAGCCCTGGATAAACCATTTCATGGCAGACCTTGCCATTCTTTGATGTCTTCACATTGTCTTTCTCTCATTCTTCATCCTAGAACTCAATGGTGAAAGGACCATAACCCTGGTATTATTTTCTTAAAATAAAAAAAGAGTGATTAAGTCCCTTAATGTAATTAACACCATTTTTTTTACAAAATACATTAAATTCTTACCATTACCTATCAATCAGTCTGTTGAACCATGGGGGCACCACACAAGATCTGTCAACAGCCCTTCTATATTCCTTTTTAATTAGCCCTGGATAAACCATTTCATGGCAGACCTGGCCATTCTTTGATGTCTTCACATTGTCTTTCTCTCATTCTTCATCCTAGAACTCAATGGTGAAAGAACCATAACCCTGGTAATATTTTCCTAAAATAAAAAAAGAGTGATTAAGTCCCTTAATGTAATTAACACCAATTTTTGGAAATGTTTTACAAAATACATTAAATTCTTAGCTTTACCTATCGATCAATCGGTTGAACCATGGGGGCACCACACAAGATCTGTCAACAGCCCTTCTATATTCCTCTTTAATTAGCCCTGGATAAACCATTTCATGGCAGACCTAGCAATTCTTTGATGTCTTCACATTGTGTCTTTCTCTCATTCTTCATCCTAGAACTCAATGGTGAAAGGACCATAACCCTGGTATTTTTTTCTTAAAATAAAAAAAGAGTGATTAAGTCCCTTAATGTAACTAACACCAATTTTTGGAAATGTTTTACAAAATACATTAAATTCTTAGCTTTACCTATCGATCAATCTGTTAAAACATGGGGGCACCACACAAGATCTGTCAACAGCCCTTATATATTCCTCTCTTTAATTAGCCCTGGATAACCATTTCATGGCATACCTGGCTATTCTTTGATGTCTTCACATTGCTCTCTGTCTTTCATTCTTCATCCTGGAACTCAATGGTGAAAGGACCATAACCCTGGTAATATTTTCTTAAAATAAAAAAAGAGTGATTAAGTCCCTTAATGTAATTATCACCAAATTTGGAAATGTTTTACAAAATACATTAAATTATTCGCTTTACCTAATGATCAATCTGTTGTACCATGGGGGCACCACACAAGATCTGTCAACAGCCCTTCTATATTCCTCTTTAATTAGCCCTGGATAAACCATTTCATGGCAGACCTTGCCATTCTTTGATGTCTTCACATTGTCTTTCTCTCATTCTTCATCCTAGAACTCAATGGTGAAAGGACCATAACCCTGGTATTATTTTCTTAAAATAAAAAAAGAGTGATTAAGTCCCTTAATGTAATTAACACCATTTTTTTTACAAAATACATTAAATTCTTACCATTACCTATCAATCAGTCTGTTGAACCATGGGGGCACCACACAAGATCTGTCAACAGCCCTTCTATATTCCTTTTTAATTAGCCCTGGATAAACCATTTCATGGCAGACCTGGCCATTCTTTGATGTCTTCACATTGTCTTTCTCTCATTCTTCATCCTAGAACTCAATGGTGAAAGGACCATAACCCTGGTAATATTTTCCTAAAATAAAAAAAGAGTGATTAAGTCCCTTAATGTAATTAACACCAATTTTTGGAAATGTTTTACAAAATACATTAAATTCTTAGCTTTACCTATCGATCAATCTGTTAAAACATGGGGGGCACCACACAAGATCTGTCAACAGCCCTTATATATTCCTCTCTTTAATTAGCCCTGGATAACCATTTCATGGCATACCTGGCTATTCTTTGATGTCTTCACATTGCTCTGTCTTTCATTCTTCATCCTGGAACTCAATGGTGAAAGGACCATAACCCTGGTATTATTTTCTTAAAATAAAAAGTGATTAAGTCCCTTAATGTAATTAACACCAATTTTTGGAAATGTTTTACAAAATACATTAAATTCTTAGCTTTACCTATCGATAAATCTGTTGAACCATGGGGCATTACTTTTTAGTTCTCGTAGACTAAGTGGCTTTAAAAATAATCTAAATTTATCTCTATTGATATAGACTTTTCAAGGTCTTTATTGTTACAAATTATGGACTAAAACTTTAGAAATGTTAAAATCCTTGATATCAAATACCTAAACTTTGAAGGTTTCCATTTCATTTTTGAAATGGTTATTTATTTATTCCTTGTATTTAATTAAACCAATAAGAGGTGGCCTTAATGTTATACTTTTATAAATTTAGATAAAATAAACCTATTTAGTACAATGTACACATGCATTACAAGTAAACCTTATCACCCAACACATTGTAATAAACATTAGATAGCAGTTGCATAACATTTTACACCCTAAATTTTACCTCAGATAACCTCAATAGTTTGTTTTACTTGTTCAATTGCTTTTTATGTATTGCTCTTGAATACAAGCGTGGTCGAGAGGCCAAGTGTGCTTGAACTTGGCTTGGCTTGGCTACCTAGAAGGGGGCTCGAGGTTCGACACCCGACTCGGGCAGAGTTGTGTTTACTGAGCGCCTAAAGGCAGCACGGAAAACCAACTCCTAGATACCCCCTCCCCCCACCGGTCCACAAATGAGATTGGACCAAAGCGCTCTGAGCATGCTATAAGCATGAAAGTAGCGCTATATAAAAGCTATAATAAAAAAAATATGCAATTATATATTTCATATATAGCTCTTTAAACCAATTAAATGAGTTGGCATTACTCATTTGCTAACAGAAATATAGCTAATGCAAACATATTTAAAACCATTGACATATGCATTTAAAGTAAACCCAAACCTCCAATACGGCAGTAAACGTTAAACAATAGTTGCATACATAACATTGCACACTTGATTTTATTTCTATGACTTTTCTTAAAAGCTTGTTTCAATTGTTCCATTGCTTTTTATGTATTGCATGTTTATTATTAGATAAATATTAGAGTTGTCCTTATGTTTGAAGATTATTAGAATTTAGGTTAGTGTTAGTTGCAGATGCTAGACCTTGGGCAATGATCATATACGTGAAAGTTTACGTTAGCTGGGTACTTAAAACTTGACTATTTATATTTTTTCTTGTAACTAGTTAACCTAAAGTGTTACTTAACCAGCGCTGAACTTGACATGAGACACTGCCAGCGCTGGCCTTAGCCAGCACTGAACTTGACATGAGACACTGCCAGCGTTGGTCTTAGCCATCACTGAACTTGACATTAGACACTGCCAGCGCTGGTCTAGCTAACATGAACACTAGGTTTCAACTATTTACTAAGATAAAGATATATATATAATTAATCGAGTCTACGTCATCTCTAATATTTGATAAACCTTATTTTTCCTTAAACCATATGCAATAAAACCTTATTTTCCCTTAAATCCTATACCATGAGACATACCCGGTAACTATCTCCATTAGGGTAACTATCTCCATTAGGGTAACTATCTCCATTAGGGTAACTATCTCCATTAGGGTAACTATCTCCATTAGGGTAAGGGTTAGGGTTAGGGTTAGGGTTAGGGTTAGGGTTAGGGTTAGGGTTAGGGTTAGGGTTAGGGTTAGGGTTAGGGTTAGGGTTAGGGTTAGGGTTAGGGTTAGGGTTAGGGTTAGGGTTAGGGTTAGGGTTAGGGTTAGGGTTAGGGTTAGGGTTAGGGTTAGGGTTAGGGTTAGGGTTAGGGTTAGGGTTTGGGGTTAGGGTTAGGGTTAGGGTTAGGGTTAGGGTTAGGGTTAGGGTTTGGGGTTAGGGTTAGGGTTAGGGTTAGGGTTAGGGTTAGGGTTAGGGTTAGGGTTAGGGTTAGGGTTAGGGTTAGGGTTAGGGTTAGGGTTAGGGTTAGGGTTAGGGTTAGGGTTAGGGTTAGGGTTAGGGTTAGGGTTAGGGTTGGGGTTAGGGTTAGGGTTGGGGTTAGGGTTAGGGTTAGGGTTAGGGTTAGGGTTAGGGTTAGGGTTAGGGTTAGGGTTAGGGTTAGGGTTAGGGTTAGGGTTAGGGTTAGGGTTAGGGTTAGGGTTAGGGTTAGGGTTAGGGTTAGGGTTAGGGTTAGGGTTAGGGTTAGGGTTAGGGTTAGGGTTAGGGTTAGGGTTAGGGTTAGGGTTAGGGTTAGGGTTAGGGTTAGGGTTAGGGTTAGGGTTAGGGTTAGGGTTAGGGTTAGGGTTAGGGTTAGGGTTAGGGTTAGGGTTAGGGTTAGGGTTAGGGTTAGGGTTAGGGTTAGGGTTAGGGTTAGGGTTAGGGTTAGGGTTAGGGTTAGGGTTAGGGTTAGGGTTAGGGTTAGGGTTAGGGTTAGGGTTAGGGTTAGGGTTAGGGTTAGGGTTAGGGTTAGGGTTAGGGTTAGGGTTAGGGTTAGGGTTAGGGTTAGGGTTAGGGTTAGGGTTAGGGTTAGGGTTAGGGTTAGGGTTAGGGTTAGGGTTAGGGTTAGGGTTAGGGTTAGGGTTAGGGTTAGGGTTAGGGTTAGGGTTAGGGTTAGGGTTAGGGTTAGGGTTAGGGTTAGGGTTAGGGTTAGGGTTAGGGTTAGGGTTAGGGTTAGGGTTAGGGTTAGGGTTAGGGTTAGGGTTAGGGTTAGGGTTAGGGTTAGGGTTAGGGTTAGGGTTAGGGTTAGGGTTAGGGTTAGGGTTAGGGTTAGGGTTAGGGTTAGGGTTAGGGTTAGGGTTAGGGTTAGGGTTAGGGTTAGGGTTAGGGTTAGGGTTAGGGTTAGGGTTAGGGTTAGGGTTAGGGTTAGGGTTAGGGTTAGGGTTAGGGTTAGGGTTAGGGTTAGGGTTAGGGTTAGGGTTAGGGTTAGGGTTAGGGTTAGGGTTAGGGTTAGGGTTAGGGTTAGGGTTAGGGTTAGGGTTAGGGTTAGGGTTAGGGTTAGGGTTAGGGTTAGGGTTAGGGTTAGGGTTAGGGTTAGGGTTAGGGTTAGGGTTAGGGTTAGGGTTAGGGTTAGGGTTAGGGTTAGGGTTAGGGTTAGGGTTAGGGTTAGGGTTAGGGTTAGGGTTAGGGTTAGGGTTAGGGTTAGGGTTAGGGTTAGGGTTAGGGTTAGGGTTAGGGTTAGGGTTAGGGTTAGGGTTAGGGTTAGGGTTAGGGTTAGGGTTAGGGTTAGGGTTAGGGTTAGGGTTAGGGTTAGGGTTAGGGTTAGGGTTAGGGTTAGGGTTAGGGTTAGGGTTAGGGTTAGGGTTAGGGTTAGGGTTAGGGTTAGGGTTAGGGTTAGGGTTAGGGTTAGGGTTAGGGTTAGGGTTAGGGTTAGGGTTAGGGTTAGGGTTAGGGTTAGGGTTAGGGTTAGGGTTAGGGTTAGGGTTAGGGTTAGGGTTAGGGTTAGGGTTAGGGTTAGGGTTAGGGTTAGGGTTAGGGTTAGGGTTAGGGTTAGGGTTAGGGTTAGGGTTAGGGTTAGGGTTAGGGTTAGGGTTAGGGTTAGGGTTAGGGTTAGGGTTAGGGTTAGGGTTAGGGTTAGGGTTAGGGTTAGGGTTAGGGTTAGGGTTAGGGTTAGGGTTAGGGTTAGGGTTAGGGTTAGGGTTAGGGTTAGGGTTAGGGTTAGGGTTAGGGTTAGGGTTAGGGTTAGGGTTAGGGTTAGGGTTAGGGTTAGGGTTAGGGTTAGGGTTAGGGTTAGGGTTAGGGTTAGGGTTAGGGTTAGGGTTAGGGTTAGGGTTAGGGTTAGGGTTAGGGTTAGGGTTAGGGTTAGGGTTAGGGTTAGGGTTAGGGTTAGGGTTAGGGTTAGGGTTAGGGTTAGGGTTAGGGTTAGGGTTAGGGTTAGGGTTAGGGTTAGGGTTAGGGTTAGGGTTAGGGTTAGGGTTAGGGTTAGGGTTAGGGTTAGGGTTAGGGTTAGGGTTAGGGTTAGGGTTAGGGTTAGGGTTAGGGTTAGGGTTAGGGTTAGGGTTAGGGTTAGGGTTAGGGTTAGGGTTAGGGTTAGGGTTAGGGTTAGGGTTAGGGTTAGGGTTAGGGTTAGGGTTAGGGTTAGGGTTAGGGTTAGGGTTAGGGTTAGGGTTAGGGTTAGGGTTAGGGTTAGGGTTAGGGTTAGGGTTAGGGTTAGGGTTAGGGTTAGGGTTAGGGTTAGGGTTAGGGTTAGGGTTAGGGTTAGGGTTAGGGTTAGGGTTAGGGTTAGGGTTAGGGTTAGGGTTAGGGTTAGGGTTAGGGTTAGGGTTAGGGTTAGGGTTAGGGTTAGGGTTAGGGTTAGGGTTAGGGTTAGGGTTAGGGTTAGGGTTAGGGTTAGGGTTAGGGTTAGGGTTAGGGTTAGGGTTAGGGTTAGGGTTAGGGTTAGGGTTAGGGTTAGGGTTAGGGTTAGGGTTAGGGTTAGGGTTAGGGTTAGGGTTAGGGTTAGGGTTAGGGTTAGGGTTAGGGTTAGGGTTAGGGTTAGGGTTAGGGTTAGGGTTAGGGTTAGGGTTAGGGTTAGGGTTAGGGTTAGGGTTAGGGTTAGGGTTAGGGTTAGGGTTAGGGTTAGGGTTAGGGTTAGGGTTAGGGTTAGGGTTAGGGTTAGGGTTAGGGTTAGGGTTAGGGTTAGGGTTAGGGTTAGGGTTAGGGTTAGGGTTAGGGTTAGGGTTAGGGTTAGGGTTAGGGTTAGGGTTAGGGTTAGGGTTAGGGTTAGGGTTAGGGTTAGGGTTAGGGTTAGGGTTAGGGTTAGGGTTAGGGTTAGGTTAGGGTTAGGGTTAGGGTTAGGGTTAGGGTTAGGGTTAGGGTTAGGGTTAGGGTTAGGGTTAGGGTTAGGGTTAGGGTTAGGGTTAGGGTTAGGGTTAGGGTTAGGGTTAGGGTTAGGGTTAGGGTTAGGGTTAGGGTTAGGGTTAGGGTTAGGGTTAGGGTTAGGGTTAGGGTTAGGGTTAGGGTTAGGGTTAGGGGTTAGGGTTAGGGTTAGGGTTAGGGTTAGGGTTAGGGTTAGGGTTAGGGTTAGGGTTAGGGTTAGGGTTAGGGTTAGGGTTAGGGTTAGGGTTAGGGTTAGGGTTAGGGTTAGGGTTAGGGTTAGGGTTAGGGTTAGGGTTAGGGTTAGGGTTAGGGTTAGGGTTAGGGTTAGGGTTAGGGTTAGGGTTAGGGTTAGGGTTAGGGTTAGGGTTAGGGTTAGGGTTAGGGTTAGGGTTAGGGTTAGGGTTAGGGTTAGGGTTAGGGTTAGGGTTAGGGTTAGGGTTAGGGTTAGGGTTAGGGTTAGGTTAGGGTTAGGGTTAGGGTTAGGGTTAGGGTTAGGGTTAGGGTTAGGGTTAGGGTTAGGGTTAGGGTTAGGGTTAGGGTTAGGGTTAGGGTTAGGGTTAGGGTTAGGGTTAGGGTTAGGGTTAGGGGTTAGGGTTAGGGTTAGGGTTAGGGTTAGGGTTAGGGTTAGGGTTAGGGTTAGGGTTAGGGTTAGGGTTAGGGTTAGGTTAGGGTTAGGGTTAGGGTTAGGGTTAGGGTTAGGGTTAGGGTTAGGGTTAGGGTTAGGGTTAGGGTTAGGGTTAGGGTTAGGGTTAGGGTTAGGGTTAGGGTTAGGGTTAGGGTTAGGGTTAGGGTTAGGGTTAGGGTTAGGGTTAGGGTTAGGGTTAGGGTTAGGGTTAGGGTTAGGGTTAGGGTTAGGGTTAGGGTTAGGGTTAGGGTTAGGGTTAGGGTTAGGGTTAGGGTTAGGGTTAGGGTTAGGGTTAGGGTTAGGGTTAGGGTTAGGGTTAGGGTTAGGGTTAGGGTTAGGGTTAGGGTTAGGGTTAGGGTTAGGGTTAGGGTTAGGGTTAGGGTTAGGGTTAGGGTTAGGGTTAGGGTTAGGGTTAGGTTAGGGTTAGGGTTAGGGTTAGGGTTAGGGTTAGGGTTAGGGTTAGGGTTAGGGTTAGGGTTAGGGTTAGGGTTAGGGTTAGGGTTAGGGTTAGGGTTAGGGTTAGGGTTAGGGTTAGGGTTAGGGTTAGGGTTAGGGTTAGGGTTAGGGTTAGGGTTAGGGTTAGGGTTAGGGTTAGGGTTAGGGTTAGGGTTAGGGTTAGGGTTAGGGTTAGGGTTAGGGTTAGGGTTAGGGTTAGGGTTAGGGTTAGGGTTAGGGTTAGGGTTAGGGTTAGGGTTAGGGTTAGGGTTAGGGTTAGGGTTAGGGTTAGGGTTAGGGTTAGGGTTAGGGTTAGGGTTAGGGTTAGGGTTAGGGTTAGGGTTAGGGTTAGGTTAGGGTTAGGGTTAGGGTTAGGGTTAGGGTTAGGGTTAGGGTTAGGGTTAGGGTTAGGGTTAGGGTTAGGGTTAGGGTTAGGGTTAGGGTTAGGGTTAGGGTTAGGGTTAGGGTTAGGGTTAGGGTTAGGGTTAGGGTTAGGGTTAGGGTTAGGGTTAGGGTTAGGGTTAGGGTTAGGGTTAGGGTTAGGGTTAGGGTTAGGGTTAGGGTTAGGGTTAGGGTTAGGGTTAGGGTTAGGGTTAGGGTTAGGGTTAGGGTTAGGGTTAGGGTTAGGGTTAGGGTTAGGGTTAGGGTTAGGGTTAGGGTTAGGGTTAGGGTTAGGGTTAGGGTTAGGGTTAGGGTTAGGGTTAGGGTTAGGGTTAGGGTTAGGGTTAGGGTTAGGGTTAGGGTTAGGGTTAGGGTTAGGGTTAGGGTTAGGGTTAGGGTTAGGGTTAGGGTTAGGGTTAGGGTTAGGGTTAGGGTTAGGGTTAGGGTTAGGGTTAGGGTTAGGGTTAGGGTTAGGGTTAGGGTTAGGGTTAGGGTTAGGGTTAGGGTTAGGGTTAGGGTTAGGGTTAGGGTTAGGGTTAGGGTTAGGGTTAGGGTTAGGGTTAGGGTTAGGGTTAGGGTTAGGGTTAGGGTTAGGGTTAGGGTTAGGGTTAGGGTTAGGGTTAGGGTTAGGGTTAGGGTTAGGGTTAGGGTTAGGGTTAGGGTTAGGGTTAGGGTTAGGGTTAGGGTTAGGGTTAGGGTTAGGGTTAGGGTTAGGGTTAGGGTTAGGGTTAGGGTTAGGGTTAGGGTTAGGGTTAGGGTTAGGGTTAGGGTTAGGGTTAGGGTTAGGGTTAGGGTTAGGGTTAGGGTTAGGGTTAGGGTTAGGGTTAGGGTTAGGGTTAGGGTTAGGGTTAGGGTTAGGGTTAGGGTTGGTTAGGGTTAGGGTTAGGGTTAGGGTTAGGGTTAGGGTTAGGGTTAGGGTTAGGGTTAGGGTTAGGGTTAGGGTTAGGGTTAGGGTTAGGGTTAGGGTTAGGGTTAGGGTTAGGGTTAGGGTTAGGGTTAGGGTTAGGGTTAGGGTTAGGTTAGGGTTAGGGTTAGGGTTAGGGTTAGGGTTAGGGTTAGGGTTAGGGTTAGGGTTAGGGTTAGGGTTAGGGTTAGGGTTAGGGTTAGGGTTAGGGTTAGGGTTAGGGTTAGGGTTAGGGTTAGGGTTAGGGTTAGGGTTAGGGTTAGGGTTAGGGTTAGGGTTAGGGTTAGGGTTAGGGTTAGGGTTAGGGTTAGGGTTAGGGTTAGGGTTAGGGTTAGGGTTAGGGTTAGGGTTAGGGTTAGGGTTAGGGTTAGGGTTAGGGTTAGGGTTAGGGTTAGGGTTAGGGTTAGGGTTAGGGTTAGGGTTAGGGTTAGGGTTAGGGTTAGGGTTAGGGTTAGGGTTAGGGTTAGGGTTAGGGTTAGGGTTAGGGTTAGGGTTAGGGTTAGGGTTAGGGTTAGGGTTAGGGTTAGGGTTAGGGTTAGGGTTAGGGTTAGGGTTAGGGTTAGGGTTAGGGTTAGGGTTAGGGTTAGGGTTAGGGTTAGGGTTAGGGTTAGGGTTAGGGTTAGGGTTAGGGTTAGGGTTAGGGTTAGGGTTAGGGTTAGGGTTAGGGTTAGGGTTAGGGTTAGGGTTAGGGTTAGGGTTAGGGTTAGGGTTAGGGTTAGGGTTAGGGTTAGGGTTAGGGTTAGGGTTAGGGTTAGGGTTAGGGTTAGGGTTAGGGTTAGGGTTAGGGTTAGGGTTAGGGTTAGGGTTAGGGTTAGGGTTAGGGTTAGGGTTAGGGTTAGGGTTAGGGTTAGGGTTAGGGTTAGGGTTAGGGTTAGGGTTAGGGTTAGGGTTAGGGTTAGGGTTAGGGTTAGGGTTAGGGTTAGGGTTAGGGTTAGGGTTAGGGTTAGGGTTAGGGTTAGGGTTAGGGTTAGGGTTAGGGTTAGGGTTAGGGTTAGGGTTAGGGTTAGGGTTAGGGTTAGGGTTAGGGTTAGGGTTAGGGTTAGGGTTAGGGTTAGGGTTAGGGTTAGGGTTAGGGTTAGGGTTAGGGTTAGGGTTAGGGTTAGGGTTAGGGTTAGGGTTAGGGTTAGGGTTAGGGTTAGGGTTAGGGTTAGGGTTAGGGTTAGGGTTAGGGTTAGGGTTAGGGTTAGGGTTAGGGTTAGGGTTAGGGTTAGGGTTAGGGTTAGGGTTAGGGTTAGGGTTAGGGTTAGGGTTAGGGTTAGGGTTAGGGTTAGGGTTAGGGTTAGGGTTAGGGTTAGGGTTAGGGTTAGGGTTAGGGTTAGGGTTAGGGTTAGGGTTAGGGTTAGGGTTAGGGTTAGGGTTAGGGTTAGGGTTAGGGTTAGGGTTAGGGTTAGGGTTAGGGTTAGGGTTAGGGTTAGGGTTAGGGTTAGGGTTAGGGTTAGGGTTAGGGTTAGGGTTAGGGTTAGGGTTAGGGTTAGGGTTAGGGTTAGGGTTAGGGTTAGGGTTAGGGTTAGGGTTAGGGTTAGGGTTAGGGTTAGGGTTAGGGTTAGGGTTAGGGTTAGGGTTAGGGTTAGGGTTAGGGTTAGGGTTAGGGTTAGGGTTAGGGTTAGGGTTAGGGTTAGGGTTAGGGTTAGGGTTAGGGTTAGGGTTAGGGTTAGGGTTAGGGTTAGGGTTAGGGTTAGGGTTAGGGTTAGGGTTAGGGTTAGGGTTAGGGTTAGGGTTAGGGTTAGGGTTAGGGTTAGGGTTAGGGTTAGGGTTAGGGTTAGGGTTAGGGTTAGGGTTAGGGTTAGGGTTAGGGTTAGGGTTAGGGTTAGGGTTAGGGTTAGGGTTAGGGTTAGGGTTAGGGTTAGGGTTAGGGTTAGGGTTAGGGTTAGGGTTAGGGTTAGGGTTAGGGTTAGGGTTAGGGTTAGGGTTAGGGTTAGGGTTAGGGTTAGGGTTAGGGTTAGGGTTAGGGTTAGGGTTAGGGTTAGGGTTAGGGTTGGGTTAGGGTTAGGGTTAGGGTTAGGGTTAGGGTTAGGGTTAGGGTTAGGGTTAGGGTTAGGGTTAGGGTTAGGGTTAGGGTTAGGGTTAGGGTTAGGGTTAGGGTTAGGGTTAGGGTTAGGGTTAGGGTTAGGGTTAGGGTTAGGGTTAGGGTTAGGGTTAGGGTTAGGGTTAGGGTTAGGGTTAGGGTTAGGGTTAGGGTTAGGGTTAGGGTTAGGGTTAGGGTTAGGGTTAGGGTTAGGGTTAGGGTTAGGGTTAGGGTTAGGGTTAGGGTTAGGGTTAGGGTTAGGGTTAGGGTTAGGGTTAGGGTTAGGGTTAGGGTTAGGGTTAGGGTTAGGGTTAGGGTTAGGGTTAGGGTTAGGGTTAGGGTTAGGGTTAGGGTTAGGGTTAGGGTTAGGGTTAGGGTTAGGGTTAGGGTTAGGGTTAGGGTTAG